>NW_022437027.1:1069088-1157663 GCF_009761245.1 Sapajus apella
AGAAAAAAATAAAGGGAATTCAAACAGGAAGACAGCAAGTCAAATTGCCTCTGTTTGTAGATGAGATGATTGTATCTTTAGAAAACCCCATTGTCTCAGCCCAAAATCTCTTTAAGCTGATAAGCAACTTCAGCAAAATTTCAGGATACAAAAATCAATGTGCAAAAATTACAAGCATTCCTATACACCAATAATAGATAAACAGAGAGCCAAATCATGAGTGAATTCCCATTTGCAATTGCTATAAAGATAATAAAATACCTAGGAATACAACCACCTAGGAATATAACTACTTTAAATTTCATAAGGAACCAAGACAATCCTAAGCAAAAAGAACAAAGCTGGAGGTGTCATGCTACCTAATTCAAACTGTACTATAAGGCTATAGTAACCAAAACAGCATGATGTTGCTACCAAAACAGATATATTGACCTATTTTTAATTTTTTAATAAACTTGGATGCTTTTCCCACAATGTCTGTACTAATTTACATTCCAACCAACAATGCACAAGAGTTCCCTTTTTTCCACATCTTTGCCAACATTCGTTTTTTCTTTTTTGCTAATAGCCATTCTATCTGGAGTGAGGTGCCGTCTCATTGCGGTTATTATTTGAATTTCTCTGATGATTATTGCTGTTGACTATGTTTTCACATAATCTCAACATGGGCATTTACAATGCGTTTCAGTTTATTAAAACATTTAAACTCTTACTGGCTTCAGTGTATTAACTCATATTGCATTACAATAGTAAAAATTAAGATCAAGTGACTAAGTAGTTAGAAATTCTATACAACTTTGTATCCCATTAAAAATGTTATTTTTCACTATACATATTTTTTTTCCTTATTGAAGATTACTGAAGAAAGCATGAACATCAATATTTTCATTTCTCTCTGCTGGCCCTTATTAGTCAATAAGAAAAGACCTAGAGAAAATTGTTTTCTTTCCCCTAAGTTTAAGCTTTTGTCATGACAGCATTATAAAATAGGTCAAGTCCTCTAGACAAATAGATAAATCTCCTAGATAAATATAAGTTAAGGAAAAAATACGCTTGGCCCTAAAACTGGTAAGAAATCAAAGACCAATCTAATATACCAACAAGAGAGTGAACAAGTATTAGATTACATTTTAATGTAAACTGTACTTGAAGAATTCCAATTGTTAGGTTAAATTAATCAAGTTGCAAAATTTAAATACAATAACAATTTAAATATATGTTATTGATAATGATTCAAATGTTAATTTTCTTTAGTCATTTCTGAGTAACTTGAAAATTACCACATATGATAATTTTGCAAACACCTTGACTCTACCTCTGATATTTCATAATGACAGTTTCTTTCAAGTGTCAATAACTAACCTAAGCATTTTTCTTGGAAAAGATTTACATATTCAGGCCACCAGCATTCTATGGTAGCCAGTTTGTTTTATATCTTTCTTCTGTATTTTGCAAATTTTGACCCTTTGCATCAACTAAGGACTAAATGAAAGAAGTCCTTCTAATAGTAGCTTGCTCTTCCTTTCATTAATTATATGTTAAATTGCAGTTTAAATGTTTTAAGAAATCAGGAACTTCTCTTTGATAGCTATATATCATTTAATATTAAGGAGTACTAGAAAAATAAAACATATTTCAATAAAATCATTTGTATTGATAGTTTTGAGCATTTAAAATGAAACTTTCTACTTTTATTTTCTCGAGATAGAAACCTGTTCTGTGGCACACTTTGTCTTGCCTATGGGTTTCGACTTGAAAGTAGTTGGGTAGGGACATTAACATTTCCTCCTATTGCTGTTCAACTACAAAAGATACAGGTACATATGGAACTTTCTTGTGCTACCAAAGCAGAGCAGGGAGGCAGATAACAGCACATCATAAAGGGAAAAACACAGTTCATTGCAAAAATTGAGTTGATCTACCACTGAAAGTCTGTCTTAACCACAAGGGGATTTAAACCAAATGTCCAAAGGAGTCTCAAAATGTCGAACCTGATACTTAAACCATGAGCCATTCTCTTGTGTTTATCCAATGTGATTCTTACACTGACCCCTGGATATTAGAAGGACCCTATGCCCTTGTGGAAGCCTTTCCACATGCTTTCATTATTAAATGAGTTTGTTTAGCTCTGACTTCAATTGTGATAGTAAATAGTATTTCCTACGTTAAAAAGTGAGGATGAACTCCGGGTGGAAATAGTCAGCACATGAATGTCTCCAGTGATTTTCCAGTTTGAGAAGGGAGTGTGAATATTACAAGAACTTATAGATGTGTTGGGCCTAATTTTTAAAAACTCCTTGCTCATCATTTTAAGAGCACATTTTATTTTACTAGTGCCCTTTGATTTTAACAAATTCTGTGGAGTCTATTTCATTAGTTTTCTCTTTAAAAATCATTTCTTCCAGGAGAAATCCTCAAACACGTGAAAGATTTGTATTCAATTCAAGCTCCAAGCTTTGTGTGGAACAACACTTCAGAGACCACTCGGAAGCTTCAGAAGCTTCAGATCCTGAAAATGCTGTGGTCTGCTTGCTTAACTAGATTGGCTACAGGAAGCGTGTTACACCTGTGCTCTGCCGTCAGTGCTGATTGCCTTTTAGCTTCTAAGTGCAATTCAAGGTGATCATTTTAATCTCTAAGCCCCTGTATGGCTTGGGACCCAGTTATCTGATAAATTGCCTCTTTCTCTGGGCATGGCAATTAATATCAGGCAGAGTGTTGCCACTCACAGTTCCCTGTTCTTAAACTGAGGAACTGAAGGCAGGAGAGTGAGTGTGTATACAGAATGCACACCCCCGAATGTATAAGACCCACATCATTGAGACTTCCTATCACTTTTCAGGTGAACAAGCATAAATAATGTACATATGGACTTTGCCATTAAAGTTCCTAACTAGCAATATAATCTTTCTGATAAGCAGTTTTTAGATTATTTTTAGCAGCTCCCATATAATTTTCTCTTTTTAAATATGATGAACATTTCGCTTTGAGAATATATTCATAACCCTTCAGTGGATGACTGACACTTTTTAAACTAAAAGTTCCTGCATTACTTAAATTCTCAGAAATGTAAATTATGACTGGATTCAATGGAAAGGCAAAGTGTTTCTTTAATAATAACCGTGAAGAAACACATTAATTAAAAAAATCATTTATCATAGCCTCTATGTGTCAAGCATTTTTAAGCACTAAAGATACTGATAAATAAAACATTTATATGAAAAAATACTGTTCAGAATAACTGGTGTACAAAGTTAATGTTTACTACTTTCCTGTAATACAAAATTGGAAATGGCATTTGACAAAACAGATAACATTGTCTAGTCATGCAAGCATATAAATCTAACACTGGTATTAATGAATTTTTTTTGACATTTTATGTTGAGATTACACATGAATTACTGATATTGGTTCAAATTTGTTCAAATCTGATACCTTTACAAAAAGAAATGTATTAGAAGACTACAAATTACGTTCAGTGTTAGAGTGACAGCAAAATATTCTATTTTAGCAAGAACAGGAAGTTGGAAAGTCTCCAAATCTACGAAAATACTATAGGAGAATCTCTCAAGATGTTTGTCTGGAATGGATTAATTCCAACCTTTTTTAGGTACTGTACTATTCTAGTTTAGATTCAGATATTAGAGAGTGAGGCAAAGGAAGACACCAAAACATTTGCTACAGAATTTAGAAACAAGATAGATTTGTCCATTTAAAATTGGCAGGTGGAAGCTCTCTCTAATGGTTTTAATGTTTCTCCAGTCCTGTCATGGAAACTAGTTCACTTGTTTCCCAACTTCAGGCTAAGCTTCAAACTAAACCTTCTGAATAAATTTTGGCTATAGTTTGGGAGGATATTGACTTTATTACTCAACATTCTGGCCTTGCTGCTGTGGTCCCATAATTGAATTTCTGTTCCATATACAAGTTTTCAGTGACAGGATCTTCTGCTTTAGCCCCAAGTCTTTTAGCAATTAGAGGCCTGGCAATTATTAATGAACCTCCACCCCTCTAAAAGCATTCTCAGAGCACTTCCATCGTTTGCCTAATTAATCTCTACTAATTGATTATCTTACTTTTGCTCAAAAGGATATGGCATTGAGTTCTAGTTTGACTTTGGTTGATAGTACTTACCACTCCTGTTCCCTTCTACCTCCCCACTTTTTCTCTTGGACTTTCTTCCGGTTCAAAATCCAGTTCATGAATTCTTACTGGTAGATACATTATTTTTTTAATTCTAATTTTCATTGGCATGTTTATTCTCTTTTGTTTTTTGTTTTGTAAATGTGACTATCTAATCACCCAAAGCTTTGTTAGTCCGTTGGGGTTTTCCTCCAATTTTTTTTCTTTCCCCAGTTACAATACTTCTAAACTAATTAACTCAAGCTGTCTTTTATGGACCCACTGATTAAATCAACAGGTTCTTATTGAGTATCTCTACATAAATATATACCTGTTAATGAAAAGTTGAATTTAAACTTTTAAGTTGCATATGGTCAAGTGAAGAAATGACACACACACAGTGAACACAGGACTAATAAAACTGTGCAAAGTCATTCCACCCAATTTAGTGCAAAAATAAGAGATACAGACAAATACTACAGGGATTCAGAGAAAAGCGAATGTTATACAGATGTGCTTAGATAAGGAAGGAAAAGACAAAATTTGATCTTGAAGAAAAAGTGAGGATCGAACCTAGGTAAATAGGTTGAAGGTGGATGGGGGAGCGATACCTGAAAGAAAAATTTATATTAAAGAGTTAATGTTTTTTTTAGTCAGTGGACAATAATAAAATTGGTTGAAGCCAAGAGCTAAATCATTTGAAGAACAACTGGAAGATACATTTGAAAATGGAGAGTGGTATCATTGTGAAGGCCCTGGCCTTTCAATTTCTGTCTAGTTATTTCATCTTTCTGAACAAGCCAAAATTATGATTATTATGTAATTCTGTTTTTGAAATGTTTGGTGTGGAAAGTAAAAAAAAAATGAAAAGCAAGTATATGTTTTTTTTTTTCAAGACTGACAAGACCACACATTTTAGTATTTTTTTTCTGATGATTAAAATATCTGGATTAATGTAGAAAATATAGCAAAGTTGAAAAAATATCTAAAACACTTTTGTTCTTACAGATGAGCGGCCTCATTAAACAAAGGCATTCTAGTTTTTAAAAATATTTCTTTATATAAAGTTGTTTGTCATTATCATTATATCATAAGCATCTTCTCATTTTTTAGGATGTTGAGATATATAAGTCCTTAATCTAAAACTGTCCATCTCCTCTATGAATATACAACTTTTATCAGTATCTGAGAATCTCTTTACTGTATATATTCATCATCCAGCATTCTGCTTTCAAAAAATATTTGCAGCATTTTAAAACCAGGTGCAATATTGCAATTTATTAGTAACTGCTAAAATATAAGAACACTGAACTATCTACTATATGGTTATATAGAATGATTATATTTTAAAAAAAGAACACTGAATTATCAACTTTAAAATGGTGAATTTTATAGTATATAAATCACATCCCAATAAAGCTCTTGGAAAAAAATCCAATAAACTCTCTTCCTGTTTCAAATATATTCCCATTGTAGCAATTTCTGTAAAATATAATATTTACAAATACAAAAATTCTATAAACATTTTCCAGTTGCATTGGAGCAGTTAAAATTTGAGCTTTACTCAGATTTATGTCTTTTTATTTTTCAATGTAAATGGAAGAGATTTTTAAATGGTTTCTGAAAACATTTTCTAGAGATCATGGAATTTAAGTGTGTATTCTCATAATATGACACGTACTAAGGTTGACATCAGAAAGAACAATTCTAGTTACATGCTGTGTGACTCTGAAATATCATTTAGTCTTCTGACCTTCAGCTCTTTAAACCGCAGAGAGAATGTTATAAAGCATTCTCTGATGTTTACCAATTCTCTACTTTGAATTTGCACTGCTTGAGAAGTACTTGCCTAATGAATGACAGCTACTCATGAATATGATTAAGCCAATGTTAAAGTCAAAACCAGACATAAAAACGAAGAGGCATTAGGTTTATAAATGACTCTTAAAAAATAAAATGGAATATATAAATCTATATATTGTGGCAAATTTTCTAAAATTATATAGTTTCTTAACTGTTATTTCTCTTTTTTAAAATATAAATGCAAGATTTTATTGTCTTCATAATAAAACAAAAGATGGCAGAACTGTATTACTTGGCCCTTTCTCTTCTTATCTTCTCCCAGTTCAGAATACTTACATCATTGAATAGCCAGCATTCTCTTAGATCGGCAGTTGGGCTCAACACACTCAAGCCTTAGCCCAATCTTCTTTGTAGTTTTAGTCTTTTTCTGGAAAATTGGCTTAGTCTGCCCATCATATCCACTCTGATTCCTGTCATAATTCTGCTTTCTCTGGGCATACAGAGAATCCTTGCTCTTCTTGAACCATGTTATTTTGTAGTGTTGGTGCTTGCACACTTCATACAGGAAGTCTGGCAGGGTTTTGGAATGTTCACCATGTTTGTGGGGTGTTATCGGCACTGTTATTACTCTCAATTGTATAATTTTTAGTTTAAAACATTTGAAGTTCATTTAATATCAAGGTTTTTTTTTTTTTCCTATGGAGTAGCTACTTTTTGATTCTTTTGACATCATAGCAAGGAAGGAAATATCTTCCCTGGACTTTCAAAGAGAACTGAGACCAGATGACATCCTGATCTGCCTTCCATTCTTTAAAATGATAGAATGATGTTTCATTATTTCTCAGAGATTAAAAATCACACAATATAGAAGCTTAGGGCCCACACTTCCACTGTTACATGTTCCACTATATTGTGCTATTTAAGATCTAGATTTAAAATTAATTTTAGTGGAATAGTCCATGACATGGATTAACTTCCAAACATGAATCCTCATAAAAGGAATGTATGCTCTTGAAAATAGTGTTGTTAAAAGGATGTAAGTATTCAAAAAAGGTTTTGTAAAGTTTTGAAGACACTAAAACTGTATCAGGTCTGCAGGCACCTGTTCCCATCTTATACACTGCAGGCATGTCATAGTTGGGTAGCCTTAGTCATCCAATGTCACGACAGCCAGGACAAATGAGAACATTAGTACACAATAATAATCCTTGATTATTAACATTTATTATTTGTATAAGACAAGTTACCAAATGCTTACTATTGGTACTTTTTAAATTTTTATAAATGTAAAGTAAAAATGAGGTCTTGTCTACTTCAATGACTATGGAGGAGTATCTTATTGTGTTCCAAATTATGTTTGGTTGCTGTTTAACATAATTGACATTCAGACTACACAGATTTATATACATATACGTACATGCCACAGATCCACTCAAATATGCATGAATAGATGAATAATACTGTTAGTATTGGCATGTGAAGAGAGATGTAGGATATTTTTAACATTGGAATTCCTAACAACATGGGGATCCAATTTCCCAAGCATAATTCATTTGTGACAATGGCATAAAATTATGAAAAATTCTTCTGGTTAACTAAAATTTACTAATTGCTATAAATTGAAACATTCATGCATTTATTTAGGAGAATTTATTTAGAAGCTTAGACATCAGTTGGACCTGCTAATTTTTTAGGACATTTTTATGAATTCAGAAGTGTCAAAACATGGTTACTACATTAATTTTATTTTAATGTCTCTCCTCTAGAACTTCTCTTTTCTAAAATAAATTATATTCAATGTTTTAGAAAATTTACTTTAGTTTCAGGCATACCTATGCATGTTGGTTCTATAAATTGCGTGCCATGGGGTTTTGATGTACAGATGTATTTTGTCACCCAGATAATAAACATAATACTCAACTGGTAATTTTTCAATCCTCACTCTCCTCCTACCCTCCATACACAAGTAGGCCCCAGCGTTTATTGTTCTCTTCTTGGTGTCCATGTGTACTTAATGATTAGCTCTCACTTATAAGTAAAAACTTGTGGTGTTTGGTTTTCTGTCCCTGGGTTAGTTTGCTTAGGATAATGGCCTCCAGCTTCAACCACATCACTACAAAGGACATGGTCTTGTTCTTTTTTATGGCTGCATAGTAGTCTGTGGTGTGAATGTACCACATTTTCTTTATCCAGTCTACCACTGATAGACATTTAGGTTGATTCTATGTCTGTGCTATTGTGAATAGTGCTGCTGTGAACATACGTGCGCATATGTCTTTATAGCAGAACAGTTTATATTCCTTCAGGTATATACCTGATAATAAAATGCTGGGTCAAATGGTACTTCTAAGTTCTTTGAAAAATTGCCAAACTGCTTTCCACAGTGGCTGAACTAATTTACATTTCCATCAGCAATGCATAAGTGTTTCCCTGCATTTGCAACTTTGCCAGCATCTGTAATTTTTTGACTTTTTAATAATAGACATACTGAATGGTGTGAAATAATACCTTATTCTGGTTTTGATTTGCATTTCTCTATTAGTGACAAGGAACATTTTTCATATGCTTGTTGGCCATATATCTGTCTTCTTATGAAAAGTGTCTGCTCATGTCCTTTGTCTACTTTTTAATGGTTTTTATTTTTATTTTTTTGCTTGTTGATATGTTTAAGTACCTTATAGATTTTGCACGTTAGAACTTTTGTCAGATGCATTGTTGAAAACATATTCTTCCTTTCTGTGGGTTGTATATTTATTCTGTTGATAGTTTCTTCTCCTGTGCAGAACCTCTTTAGTTTAATTAGATTCCATTTGTCAATTTTTGTTTTTGTTGCAATTGCTTTGGCATCTTCGTCATAAAATCTCTGCCAGAGTCTGTGTCTAGAATAGTATTTCCTAGTTATTCTTCAAGGGTTTTTATAGTTTTAGATTTTAGATTTAAGTCTTTAATCACCTTGAGTTGATTTTTGTATATGGTGTAATGAAGGGGTCCAGTTTCAATCTTCTGCATATGCTAGCCAGGTATCAAAGCAACATTTATTAAATAGGGAGTTCTTTCTCCATCGATCATCTGTGTCAACTTTATTGAAGATCAGATGGCTGTAGGTGTGCAGCTATGCTTAACAAAGTATATCAATTACTTATGATATTTTGGCAAGAAATTTGTGAAAATGTATGTATTGACTCCGAGTACTAATTAAAGGCTTAAGTTAAAATGAAAATTCTTTTTAAAAAAGAATCAATTAACATGAACTATCATTTACAAAGCTTTCTACTATTTTCCTACCTAGTTGTATGTAGTTAATATTATATGATGTATGTAATTTGTGTTTTTGTTCCAATGAAGTGTGAAAGAATTTAATGCATAAACATTAATGGTTTAGATTATGTCCTTGTTATAGATTACTAAGAATAAAATGTGTTTATCCACACATATTTTCAAATTACTTCCCATAAATACTATATTGTGTATATCCATCAGTGGATGAGACTTCATCACAATCTTGGAAAAGTATTAACTCTTAAAAATTTTTCCAAATCTATTTGTTGAAAATTGATTTTAATTTTAATTAAACTGTCTTTTATTACTCTTGATTAAAAATTATTTTTACTATTGGCCCTCTTCTCTACTTCTCCTTGTCTTACTTCCTTCTTGCTGACATAGCATTACCTTTATATTATAGTTTGATATTCTATTGTAAGTGGAATCATTTTACATATTGCAAATATCTATGAGATGACACCAAAAATAAATAACCAGAGTTTAAAAAATAATAGTTATGGCTGGGTGCAGTGGCTCATGCCCATAATTCCAGCACTTTGGGAGGCAAAGGGGGGTAGATCATAAGGTCAGGAGTTTGAGATCAGCTTGGCCTACACAGTGAAACCCTGTCTCTACTAAAAATACAAAAATTAGCCAGGCATTAGTGGCGGGTGCCTGTGATCCCAGCTACTCGGGAGGCTGAGGTAGGAGAATTGTTTACACTCAGAAGACGGAGGCTGCAGTGAGCCGAGATTGTGCCACGGCACTCCAGCCTGGCAATAGAGAAAGACTCCATCTCAAATAATAATAATGATAGTTATAAAAATTTATATCAAAACTAAGTTTATTTGGTCAGACCAACTGATTAGGAAAAGTATATTTGGCACTTGATATTAGTAGACATTTTTTCCTTCTAAAATTTCTAATTGTTTTATCCCATTTACAAAAATCAGTATACAGGTATACCCTATCATTGTAAACATATTATTTCTTAATTATACCGGTTGCTAATTGAATCTACTTGTTTCTGAGAACATTCATTTCAGGGCATCTGACTTTCTGCTTTAATACTGACAGAATGTTGACTTTTAGAGCTAGCGTAATCTATCATTTACATCTTATGTAATAGAAAGTCAGGAAATATCTGAAGTAATATCAAGAAACAGAGGTTTTAATACATTATTTAATATTATAAATACGAAAATAAAAATGAAAAGTAAAACGTATCTGCATATTTTTTGAGGAGAAAGAATATAGTAGTGTAAGGTAGTAAAATTCATCACATTTTAATGCAAGTGAAACTACTGATAACATTTAAATTGAAATATTTGGAAATGAAGGCATAAGCATACTATAAGGAATTATTTAAATTACTGCTAAGATTAAAAAAAAAGGTTAGATGTGTTTTTGTCCAGGAAAAAGACTGAGGATGTAAAAGAGAAACTTTTACAATTTATTGTCTAAATATTTATATTTTCAGAATGTTGTCAGAATCTCTTTAAATATGAATAGAAGATAACCACTTTGGAAAAAAATGTAATCTTTGTAATAATTTTATCATAGAACAAAATATTTAAAATAGGTTTTTTTAAGCAAAGGGCAAATTAAATAATATATATTTTAGAAGGGAAAATCTATATCACATCACAGTAAAATTATTTATAAAGGGACACTTCTGTGACTACAAGTATAATTAGGGTTCAAGATTTAGCAGTGAACAAGACAAACATGTCTCTTCCTCTCATAAGTATCTTAGTCTAGAAGAGTGTACAGACAAGAAAAGAAGTATACAGGCTGCCTTGGGGAAGAAAAAGAGGACCATACGCTGAAAAATAAATATTTAGGAGGACTATAAATCTAGATTTGAAAAGGCAGGAACCCTACACAAGAACAGGCATTTAATCTAAAGGCTGTAAAAAGACAAATGACACTTTTCACATACTTCCAACCTTACCTCAATATACTATCCTTTATGTCTAATTTTTCAACTAAGTATCAGAAAAATATCCCTCCTCCCCATGAAACAAAAGCAAGAGAACATATACCCAAGAAAACACATTTTTAAAAGCTTTCTATTTTACACTGAAGATGCCAATCTAATTTAGCTCCTAAAGCATCACATAAGATCCCTTGGAGCCCTAGACAGTGAAAATGTCATGGTACTACACCCATATCCCATTATGCAATTTCCAATAAGAACAATACTATTGACCATAAACATATTGTGTAGGAAACTACCATAAAACCTCATCAGTCAGTCACATTCAATATTTATTTAGATGTTTATCCAGACAGCTGGAGGTCAGCTGATTTAAGCCTGGTGCAACTGCATGACTCTCCCAATTTTAGTTGGCATTGCTTAAGTGTGTTAGGTGTTAGCTGAACAGATGATCTAGATAGGGCTCCATGTGTTTCTCATGCTTCTTCTAGGACCAGCAGGCTAGCCTAGGCTTCTTATTTTTAAGTTGATGCCAGAAACCTAAGAAGGGACCATGAACAGGAAAGTGCTCTTAAGGCTTGGCCCATAAGTCTTGTCTTATTCATTTGACCAAAGCAAACCTGGTGGCTAAATCTGAAGCCAAAAAGTAGAAAAATATATTCTGCTACCTCAGTGGGAGAATCTGAAAAATCAGAGTATGGAGATAGTGAAGAATGAATAATTGAGATATTCGATGTAGGTATACAATACTAAAACATAAATTAGTTGTAAGAATCATTTTCATGATTATATTAATACCTTGTATTATTTTTACAAGTCTGTATTACGATAATAAAAAGGAAAGAAAGCAGTTGACTTAGATCATGTGTGAAAACCAATACAGAATCACTGGTTCCAAAAGCCTGGGGTGGTGGTGTAGAGAACATAAACTGGAATAAAGAAAAACTATTTGGGATATATAATGGTGACTCAGTAAGACTGAGTAAAGAGACTGCTACAGGGTTGTTAACTACATTTGCTTCATAAATGAAATTTAAATGCTAGCATTAATAAAGTTATTTCTAACATTGTACACATTTAAGTTACTAATCAATTAATCTTGTAATAAATGCTTCTCGCTTAGATGTTATATGCCTGTGGCTTTGATGAGTGGATTGTGTGAGACCTCAAGAGGATAAGTTCTTGATCTCTGGGTGAAGTATCTGACACATATCAAAATATTAAATTCTTAGCATTGATGGTAAGTGCCATAGTGACTCCTAGAAGGGAAAGATCAGAGTGGTCAGATGGTCAAATTGACAAAAACAATTTCTGGAATGAGTGGAAACTTGATATATACCTTAAAATATTTAATATATAAATATATGGAAATGAAAGGAGGGAGAGTCATATTGGGATAGAAAGATCCAACAACAAAAACTATAGGAATGAGTAGGATGTGTTCTGCTCTCAGAAGAAACCTATATCAATGCAAGAAGCATAAACATACTGAATGAGTTCACTGGAGTCAGATAATAGAGACACTGAAAACCAGTCAAAAGACTTTGAATGTAGTATTGAAGAGTACAGAGATAGCAGTAATCGAACAAGGAAGACAGTGTTATAAGGAGGTAAGTCTGGAAGTGGTGGACAGACTAATTTGAAAGAGAGGATTGGATGGCAGGGAGAGAATTAAGAGGATATTTGCACACCCTAGGTAAAGGGAATGTCTAGAGCACAGAGGAATAAGAGAAATAGAGAGGTATTTTCAAGGAAAAAAATAGAGAAATTAATAAAGCCCAAATTAGTCAGGCATGGTGGCATAAGAAACAGGCACAGATAATTCAAGTGACTTGCCCAAAATCACCCAGCAATTAATTAAGTGGCAGAGCTGGAATTCCAAGGCAAGTAGTCTGGCACCCATTTGGTTGTCTTAATGCCTCATTATGCTTTTTCTGGAGAAATGATTGTTCATTATGAAACTTTATCTAATTTCTTAACATATTAACATTACCTTAGTTGCATCAAGACAAAACAACAATAATCATAAAAGTTTCAATTACTCAGGATATAGATTGTATCAAAAACATCAGAATAATTCTCTTTTCAACTTTAGTATTTTTATTCTATGTATGGCTCATACAATGACCAGTTTATCCCAAGATATCATATAACTTCAACAGTGTAAAAATCAGCACTCTCAAAGGTCATCACATCAAATACCATTTTGCTCTAAGATTCTGTTCTAAATTAATTTTTCAAAGAAACTAGAAATGCATATTTGTAGTTTTACATGTTATAAATGTTGACAAAACTGATAATAAACATTATATTCTGTCTAATTTGACAACAAGAACAAAAAAAGCCCTACAATAGAATCTTACATAAAAGTCATCTGCTGATGTTTATGTTTCCAGATTAGTTTTGAGGGGAATTTTAGGTCTTTTTCCACATTTGTTTTTAAAATTACCAGCATTACTACAGTTCACTTCATTTATATCTAATGTTAGCAACATTCATTGAAGAAGAAATAAAAAGCCTAGGAAGATTATTTCAATCCATTGTTTTATAGACTCCTTAGTAATGGAGGGCTGTTTTGTCTCAGAACAAGTACAGTGCACTGTTTGTAATTATGGAGGCATCTCAGTGGAATTACAAGCACTGAGAGGGAGAAAGCGCTGTGATCTGGCTGTGATTGAGAAAGATAGACTACTTCAATGTAAATTCAGTGCCCCTAGAAACTAAAAGTATTCTGAGTTTTGAACTAACAATAAAAATGTGAAGGTAGAGAGAAATTGCTTAATTTTGAAACGACATTCTCTTTCTGAAAAGTACAGATTTCAAGCATTGTTATAATGAGGACTTTCTTAACATCAAATAACTTCTAAAAACACTTATTTTGATTTTGATGAGTTAAGTGTAAATGAATCAGGCTATTTAGATGAAATTTTCTTTGACATGCTTAAAGATTTACATGGCTAGGGGATGTGTGATGGCCTAAATCATTTGAGGTTTTATTGACCCCAAAGCATTCAAAAGCCAAATTGAGCTTCTCAGGCCACTGGAACTCAACTGCTCTTCCAATGATGATATCTGATGTGAAACCTGAAGAAAATATTTCTATGTTTTCTTAATATAACATAATTACCTTGGAATTGGTTAATAATAGGTCATATAAGTCAAAGTTAAGCAAACATTTATTTTTATTTTTAAAAATAAAATCTCATGCTGTTTTTCTTGTTATGAACATGACCAGTTTCATTTTGCATGTATTGTTAAACTCTGCTTTTCAATGAGAATTTACTTGCTTTTTCAGAATATAGTTAGAGTCAAGGGTGATGAGGTCCACAGGGATGTGTGCAGGTGGAGAACCAGGAAATTATACCCCTGAGAAGCTCTGGGGTTTTTAATCATTGAGATCTGACCCATAATGACTGATGAAAACGTTCTGCTCCTCACTAGTAACTTGCAGATGGTGGAGCTAGCTTAAACTCATTTTAACTTCTTTCTTCATTATCAAACATGTGCATGCATGAATATGTATATATGGATATAGGATTAAAACAGTGAGGAAAAACCTCATTTCTGTTATTCATGGAATCTAAGATACTAGGTGAGATTTTCCATGCAAAAAGCTATCCTGCAAAAGCGTTTCACCATTGAGATGAAATCAAAAGCCTATGCTCTATCATTTACCACTATCCCAATGGCATGTGCGCGCGCGCACACACACACACACACACACACACACACACACACACACACACATTTCCCAATACTTTTGTCAGGGTTCATTAGTATTGGTTTGGTGACTCAAGCAACTAACGTTTTCTCATCTATAATATGTACATGTAATACATATCTTCCAGTGTGAAGCCAGGATACACACATATACTGGGTTGGTGCAAAGTAATTGTAGTTTTTTTGTCATTCCTTTCAATGACTGAGAAAGGATATTGGACCAAGAAATTATGTAATTATGAATCATAAATGGCATTTACTCTGTTATCTTATTATGATTTGTAAGGTGCTTTACACATGCAGCTGATGATAGAAGAGACACAGACCTGGCAAGCAGAGAAAAGTCAGAGATATCTTTCCTATATTCCCCCACACTAAGTAATTTGTGTTTACATAATTCATTTTTGTTTGAGAGGGGCAGTGACTCCCATCCTCCCTCCTTTTTTCCCCATTGGCTTAAAAAAATTCTTAAGGTCTTTTTAATTAACAAGAAAATTTAGCTCAGTTGAAATTAAAACTGTATGATCATATAAACAATGAGATCACTATCATAATACTTAAATATAGATTGTGCTCATAAAATTTTCATTTTCATTTCATTACAAAATAATGAGCTTCGTATTAATAAATGTGTATTGTTTGGTCTGCCTTCTAGAGTAAAGAATCTTGCTGTGCAAGAAAACACTTGAATGTAGTTTTAAAATATTGTTGGTATATTTGTAGAAAAACCTTAAATTATCTTAAAAAACAGGAGAAAACTTGTTTTTAATTAAGTTAGCATGGTTATTAAGGAAGACGTTATTGGTATATCTTGTAAGGACAGCATAAATAGATCTGATTGTTATCTAATTTGTGACATTAATGTTTTGCTTAATTTTTCAAAAAATATGCTCTATGTTAAATGCATATAGTAATGCAGGTATAAATAATTCAATGAAAATTCTTTAATATGACAATACATATTCTTGCATAAATGTTTTAAGCAATTCTATTCATAGATTATGTATATATAAAATACATATCTATGTGTGTGTGTGTGTATATATATATATGTCTGTGTATGTATACCACTTGGAATGTTCACAGGTAAAAGATAAGTTCTATAAAGATGAATGTTAATTTTCCATGAGTATGTCTCTATTGTGAAGGAAAAATATAAATTTTACTTATATTAAGCATAGACATTTATTAATATAGATTTTCAGCCGTAGAAATAGGCCAGTAGCATTTGTAAATTACTTATCTCAGAAATTGCCATCTGCCCATATGTCTCCAGAATTATAAATATGTTATCCTGTATGAACAGATAAATTCATTTTAGCCACCTCACTTTATTGTTTTCAGTATTTTAAATTAAACTTTTAAAAACCTGGTGGTTTTATTATATTTTTATATATGTTGACACTTTTAATATTCTTATATTCTTGAAGAAGTAGAGTTACTCTCTTAAGAAATACAACCATGCTAAAGTATATCATATTTGAGCTATAACTGTCCCACTTATTCTTCTCTCTTCTCTCTTTATTTCTGAATATATATTTATTTGAAATCTATAAAATGTTTGTAATGTTTTAGTTAAGCATGTTGCAGTCTATCCACACTCAATATAGTGGGGTAGAGGTGGAAAAGGGTTATCCTAAAATGACAGCCTAGTAGTCCTTGGCATGTCCTGGGATTGCTAATGGTCTAGGCTGATCTGACACATAGCAGTGTTTCCCTATTTTCCATTTCTATTCCTATAGTCCATGTTAATCTAGCACATCTGGGGCCCATTGATCAACCACATAACATTATCTTGATACTTAATATTTTGCAGCGAGGGAAATCTCTGACTTACTCTCTTGTATTTTCAGGAAAGAAGGCCAGTTATGTTATGTTTGAGTGGAGGAGTAAATTCAGTACTTTTGAATCTCTGTAGATGTTGAATATTGAAGGATCTAGCAATTTTCTGAGCATTGCCCCAAACCAAAGATAAATTATATTGTTAAGAAAATGTATCCTTTGGGCAGAGGAATTTCAAAAGAGGAATATGGGCTTTGAAATTGCTGATACTTTTTTTCTTTCTTTCTCTCTTTCTCTCTCTCTCTCTTTCTTTCTTTCTTTCTTTTTCTCTCTTTCCTTTCTTTCTTTTTTTCTTTTTGACAGACTCTTGCTCTGCCACTCAGGCTGGAGTGCAGTGGTGTGATCTCAGCTCACTGCAACCTCTGCCTACCAGGCTCAAGCAATTCTCCAGCCTCAGCCTCTAAAGTAGCTAGGACTAAAGGCACCTGCCACTGCACCCAACTAATTTTTTTGTACTTTAGTAGAAACAGGTTTTCACTATGTTGCCCAGGTGATGTTTCCCAAAGTGCTGGGATTATAGGTGTGAGCCACCACACCCGGCCTACATTTCATTCTTTCTAATACTAGTTAGCACTAAGTCTTGAGAATGAAAGAGCATCCAATATAACCACATTTCTATGGTATAAATGGAAGAGAGGCAAAAATCACAAAGTTCAGTGAGTTTGCCTGGAGCTCTAATAATATTGAATCAGTCTCACTTCTCAAACAATCTGCATTGCTTTAACTTCTTGTGCCTGGTCTTTCCATGTCACAGCAGGCCAATGGGAAGCCCAATAATGCAGCAACTATGGCCAATTTCTTTGTTTAGAATTCCATCTGTTTATAAAACCTTTCTTATTCCTTGGAGATAGACCAGAACCATGGGTCCAATTTACATGTGTTAGCTGGCACAAGTTCCTCTTCAGTTGCATAGTCTTTACAAGCTGCAATTGATTAATGTGATTTATTTACTTTGCAATAACCTTGTAACAGCATTAGTGGCCCTCACAATCACATGGCTTGACTGCTATTATGACCTCCTAACAGGGCTCTCAACAGATTGTGTGGGAAGCGGCATGAGTAACCAAGATCAAATTTTATGTCTGTCTTCCCCTGCTTGGTTTAGGTTCTGTGTGGTCAGTTGGCTTTGCAGATATTTAATGAGGAGCAAATATTGTTTTAGGAGCAGCACAGCTGAGGAGCAGGGGACTGGTGGAAGATGTTGTTTTTGGCAGAAATGGTGGCATGGTAAGGCGTAACAGTTAGTAGGAGTATATTCTCTGTGGAAAAAAAGAGTGTCTACTAACTGGAAAACTCATAATTGTGTTGGTGAAGCTTCAGCCAACAGCTCTGATGTGAAAGCAATTGATCTTGCAAATTACTTAGTCTGGAGTCTGGCTTCTAAGAATCTAAAAAATTCCTGTCCAGAAAATAATAATATTAGTATTTTCTTAGCATCTCTATTGAATTTTTGCTTTTTGTCATGTTATCACTAAACTGCATATGCATCCATTTCTTTGTTCATATTCCACTACTTAGTATTTGTTAAAGACTTACTATTTGTCCTTCCCGTGATTAAAAAGTTAGTTAAATATATCTCCTGTCCTTTAACACTTTACAATGTTGCCAGTGAAGAAAAACACCTGTAAATAACTATGCAAATGAGATGCATAGATAAAGTATTAAGAGAGTTCAGATGAGAAATTTTGTTTCTATCTAGAAGGATTAAGAAAAGCTTCAATATTGAGATAACATCTGATTTTAGCCTTGAATAATGAGTCAAATTTAGAAACTCAAACATGGAAATAATATATACCAATTGGAAAAAACAGGCTGAGTAAAGGCAAGGATAGTGTACCAAAGTTTGGTAGTTCTTCACTTTTACTAGACTGTCTAAGGTGAATATTGGGAGGTAAGATCCAGAAAGTGAGCTGGAACTTTAGCTTGGTGGATCATAAAACCAGGTTGAAAAAAAATAGGTTTTATTTTAGGCGGTAACAACTTTCAAAAATTTTTAAACAAATACATTTAGGGAGCTCAATCTTGTAAAAAAAACTTTACAAGGTTGTTCTTTAATTGTTTATTAGTGGTATTTAGACTCTGCCTATCAGTGAATATATTTCTGTTTTTATCCTTACATATCTGGGCATATAATGTAATAAACTATTCTTTTAAAGCAGTTACCACTAAAACAGAATTTGAAATAACATGGGCAGAAATGGTAATGAAATTTAGATTTTTCTTGTATTTATACATAGTTTTTGGTAAGAATATTAATACTACAAGAAAGATGTGGTGAGGTAGACAGTGATAAGGTAATATATATTCTGTTGTTAAATATAAGGCTTTTGTTTTCTTGGCAGTAAAGTGATGGCTTGTGTGGGAGTGTATATGATATATGTATAGATATATAAGCATGTAATATATGTATATACATTTATAGAGAATATATAAACTTTGAAGGATTATATATGTGTGTATAGACACACACACACACACACACACACACACACACACACACACACACACATATCTTTCCAAGTTTGAATCAGAATTTCAGGGAAATGTTCAAACTTTGTAAGCAAATACTATTATGAACATTTTAAAGTTCTTCAGAAATATTCAGTTATTCATATAGTAAGGATAGGTCATTTGGAAATCATTTTGTTTCTTTTTTGTCTATCAGAGCCTATAAGAATCATCCAAGTAATGCTTTGCTACTTTGTATCAAGTCTACAGTTCTTTAGAGTAAAACACTAAATTTATCTAAGAAATTTGCTATAATCCACAACTGTCATAATTCAATCCAGACTTCTTGCTCATCCATGTGAGTCTATTTCATGGTTTTCCCCTAAAGTGAAGGCATTATTTACTAATACATAAAATGTTCAAAGAATTAAGAAAATGCCATTAAGCCACTCAATAGTTTAGGGAGACAGCATCTAATCTTATACTTATCAGAAAAAGGGATGGGTTATACAACATCCTGACCCTTAGCCTAGCATTCTACTTGTAAACTTACTCGTTTAAATGTGATTGAGAAGAAAGAATATAATCTCTTAAACATTATTTTCCTTATCAGCTCCCATTGCTAGAGTGCAGTTGACACTTCCCTGCCCAACTTTTGAATGTAGTGAAGTATATTTAGGTACCAGATTTCTGAATTCCTTTTACACTTTACTTTTCTACTGGTTGATAAATGCATGATGTGTATCCTAAAAAATATCTTTTGTGCCAACTCATTGTAAATACTCTAAAATAAAACAAAGGGTATTTACATTATTTAATAAGAATTATTCAATAACAGAATTATTTAGCAAGAAAGCCTATCAGCTACTATAGTTGTAGCAACTGAAGGGTACCAGGTAAAAAGCAAAAATATGTGCTTTAAATCTTCTTGCCATGTGTTACTTTGTTCTTCTAGATGGCCTTTAAAATTTTTCCTTTGAAAATATGTAAAACTCAATAAGAAAAATATTAGTAATTTTTGGGAGATTGCCACTGATTTGACAGAAATACAAACTACCACCAGTGAATACCATATACACCTACACAAAGAAACTACAAAATGTAGAAGAAATAGATAAATTCCTGGACACACACACCCTCCCAAGACTAAACCAAGAAGTCAAATCCCTGAATAGACCAACAACAAGTTCTGAAATTGAGGCAGTAATTAATAGTCTACCAACCAAAAAAAAAAAAAAAGCCCAAGACCAGATGGATTCACCACTGAATTCTAGCAGAGGTACAAAGAGGAGCTGGTAACATTCCTTCTGAAACTATTCCAAACAATAGAAAAAGAGGGACTCCTCTCTAACTCATTTTATGAGGCCAGCATCATCCTGATAACAAAATCCAGAAGAGACACAACAAAAAAAGAAATTTCAGGCCAATATCCCTGACAAACATCGATGTGAAAAAGATGAAAACAAACAAACAAAAAAAAACCCAAATATAGATGCTTGAAAAAATCTAATAAAATTGACACAAACCTCTGGCAAGATTTATTAAGACATGAAGGATGGAGGAATTAATAAATGATTTTAGGAAAGTGAAAGAGATCATAACTACAATTGCAAGAGGCCATGTAGTGTATACAGTTATGAGTTCAGATCCCCTGACCAGATTGACTGTGTTTATATCTAAACTCCACAACTTATTAACAGTGTTGTCATAGTCAAGTTAGTTGATCTTTCTCTGGTTCAGTTTTACCAACTATAAAAAAGGGAAAATAACAGAATCTATATCAATAAATAGTGTTGGTATTAAATAAGTTAATATATGGCAAGCAGTTAGAACAGCATAGCACATAGTAAATGGTATATAAATATTTTGTTTTATTTATATAATTATATGTGCATTGTATCATCTTTAATATTAAACTTTGAATAGCTTTGTGCAAATAAAATTCAAAACTTAAATAAAATGGGCAAATTCCTAGAAAAAATATCACATAAACACTTCAAAAGACATAGAAAACCAATTACGTACATCAAATAACAGTTAAATAATCAAATAATAGTTAATTAAAAAGCATCAACATCTCAAAAAACTTTCCATAAAGATGCTTTCACCAATAAAAAATACTTCTACTAATAAAATATGCCAATTATTCAATCAGCAAATAAATCTTATACAAAATGTTCTAGATTGTAGAAAAACTAGAAACACTGCTTAACTCATTTTATGAACATAGTCTAACTTTGGTCCTCAAAACTTATATGGATAGTACAGCCTAGGAAAATTAGAGACTACATTCACTTGGAAACAGAAAAAGAAATTTAAAAGAATATCAACAAATTGAATCTAGCATCATATAAAAATAATAAATCATGATCAAGATGAAATTACTTCAGGGTTTTTAACAATAGAAAATTCTCCTAGCATAATCTACCATAATGCTAAATAAGAAAAAAAGCTTTCCCTGTGGCTCTCAATTACATTGTAGACTACAATGTGCATCTGAATTAGAAATAACAAGCCCTGGAACAAGGGTGTGATATGGAAACAAGTTATGTGCCTATCTATCTATGTTGGGGAGCTGGTACAGCCCCCTCACCTCCCTCCTGCTACAGACACCTCAACACACTTCAATAGGAGTTCCTCCCAGACACCCTCATTAGGGCTGGTGTGTGGACTTGCCTTTGGAATATTTGTGGCTAAGCTAGGGGTTCCAGCTCTACCCAGTTACATCCTCTCACTGTCACAGAAAAGGAAACTCAGGCTACCAGGCACCCTACTGTCCAGCCCTTCATCTGAAATAACAGAGAGCAACTTATAGTAAATAAAGATCAAGTCCATATCCACCTGCTTATGCAGCAGCTGACTCTTACCTGTAAATACCATCTTCTGTTCCATAGACCAAACCACACAGCTCAAAAGAAAACCTGTTGACAGAAATATATAGGACTATAGAAACAAAGCAAAAAGACCCTGCCCCATACAACCTTCTCCAGAAGAGAAGGAGTATGATAATAATTTTGAAATCATGAAAAATAAATGTTGCAACATCACCAAAGACTTACTCTAGCTCCCAACAAAGGTCCATAGCCAAAATGGAGACATAGAGATGACAGATGGAGAATTCAAAGTATGGACTGCAGGTAAGCTCAACAGGACTGCAGGTAAACTCAACAAGATCCAAGGTAAGATTGAAAATCAACACAAAGAAATCTGTAAAGCAATCCAGGAAATAAAGAAGTAAACAGCTTTAAAAGATCAGTCAGAGCTACTGAAACTGAAAAACTCACTTAAGGAATTTTAAAATATTGAAAGCTTTATTAATAGACTAGACCAAGCAGAAGAAAGAATTTCAGAATTTGAAGATTGTCTTTTGAACTAATCTAGTCAGACAAAAATAAAGAAAACATAATTTTTAAACAATGAACAAAGTCTCAGAGAAATATGGGATTATGTAAAGTGACCAAACCTATGAATTATTGGCATTCCTGAGAGAGAAGGAGAAGAAAATAAACAATCTGGAAAGTACATTTGAGTAAATAATTGCAGAAAATTTCTAACATTGCTAGAGAGGTAGACATTCAGATAAAAGTAATCCAGAGAACACCTGCCAGATACTTACACAATGAACATCACCAAGGCATATAGTCACCAGACTGTCTAAGGTCAATGCTAAAAAATAAACCTTAAAGTCAGCTAGAGAAAAAGGTCAGGTCACATACAAAGAGAACCCCATCAGGTTAACGGTGGGCTTATCAGCAGAAATCTACAAGTCAGAAGACATTGGTAGCCTATATTCAGCATTTGCAAAGAGAAGAAATTCCAACAAAGAATTTCATACCCTGCCAAACTAAGCTTCATAAGTGAAGGGGAAATAAAATCTTTTTTAGACAAATAATCACTAAGGGAATTTATTACCACTAAACTAACCTTACAAGAGATCCTTAAGGGAGTTCTAAACATGGTGGTGGAAGAACAGTATCTGCTACCACAAAGCCACACCTAGGTACATAGTCTACAGATCATTTAAAGCAACTACCCAATAGGTAGTGCAAAACAACAAGCTAACAATTGTATGATAGAATCAAAGCCTCACATAACAATATTAAACTTGAATGTAAATGGTCTTAATGACTCACTTTTAAGAATAGAGTAGCAAGTTGGATTTTAAACACACACACATACACACACACACACACACACACACACACACACACACACCCACCCACCCCATGACCTACCTCCCTATTGGCTTCAAGGGATCCATCTCACATGTAACAAGAGCCATAGACTCAAACTAAAGTTTTGGAGAAAAATCTGTCACTCAAATGGAAAACAAAAAAGAGCAGAGGTTGCTCTTCTTATATCAGATAAAGGACACTTGAAATCAATAAGAGTAAAATGACAAAAAAGAGTACTAAATAATGATAAAGTCTTCAATCTAACAAGATGATTTCACTATACTAAATATATATACATCTTACAGTGGAGCAGCTAGATTCATAAACAAATATTCGTAGATCTATGAAAAGATTTAGCCACAAAATAACAGTGGAGGACTTCAACACCCCACTGACAGTTTTAGACAGATTATCAAGGCCGAAAACTAACAAGCCCTGGACCTAAATTTGACAGTTGATCAATTGGACCTAATAGATACCTCCAGAATACTCTATGCATCAACCACAGAAGATACATTCTTCTCATCTGCACATGGAATATACTGTACGATTGATCACATGTTCATCCATAGAGCAAGTCTTAATTCAAAATAATCAAAATCATACCAACCATACTTTCAGACCACTGTAAAATAAAATTACAAATCAAGTAATTTTTCAGTACCACGAAAATTCCTCAAAACCACAAAATACACGAAAATTAACTTATTTCTGAATGACTTTAGAGAAACAAAATATGACTTTAGAGAATGACTTTAGAGAGACAAAAATACGTCCGAAATTTAAAAGAATTCTTTGAAATAAATGAAAACCAAAATCTCTGGGATATAGTTAAAGCAATGTTAAGAGGAAAGTTCATAGCACTAAAGGCCTGCATCAATGCATCAAGAAGTTAGAAATTGGGAAACTTATAGGAAATGCAAAACAAAACAAAACAGAAAAAACTTAGCAAGATCTCAAACTAACAATCTAAAACCACATCGAGAGGAACTAGAAAAACAAGAACAAACTAACCCTAAAGCAGGCAGAAAGAAAGAAAGAACCAAAATTAGAGTGGAACTGAATGAAATTGAGAACGCCTAATTCATAAAATGATCATCAAAAACAAAATTTTGTTATTTAAAAGAATCAATAGATTTACAATACCATCTAGATTAACAAAATAAAAGTAAAGATAAAAATAACTGCAGTCAGAAAGGACAAAGTTTACATTACAACTGATTCCACAGAAATATAAAGATCCTCAGAACCCATTATGTGAACATGTCTATGCACACAAACTAGAATATCTGTAGGAAATGGATAAATTCTTGGAAACCCACAACTTCCCAAGAGTAAGCAGGAAGAAATCAAAACCCTGAACAGACCAATATCAGAATCTGAAATTGAATCAGTAAAAAAAAAAAAAAAAAAAAAAACAAAAAAAAACCTGCCAACTGAAAAGAATCCTGGATCAGTTGTATTCACAGCCAAATTCCACCAAAGAAGAGGTTGTGTTAATCCTACTGAAACTATTTTTAAAAATAGAGAATGAACTCCTCCTTAACCCATTCTATGAAGCCAGCATCACTCTGATACCAAAATCTGGCAAAGACTCAACAAACAAAAAGAGGACTACCAGTCAATATCTCTGCTGAACATAGATGCAAAAATCCTCAACAAAATACAGGCAAACTGAATCCAACAATACATCAAAAAGTTAATTCACCATAATCAATTAAGCTCCTGGGATGCAAACCTGGTTCAACATACACAAATCAATAAACATGATTCACCAAATAAACAGAATTAGAAACAGAAACAATATTATCATTTCAGTAGATGCAGAAAATTTTTTTTTAGTAGTTAAGTCTTTATAATGATCAATTAATCCATCCTACCCCCTTTTACATGCAGCTGAAAAATGACAGGCTAGGGACATAGAACATTGTGAACTTTATACTGTTAGAATCACCGCCCGTTAAATTGGTCACTAGCTAATGGTCACTAAATTTACAAATTAAGGAAATTCTGTATAGAATACTGCAAAAACACAGTAAAAAGACTGAAGTTTGCCCATTTCTGCTCAGGAAGTCTCTTCACTCCTAAGCTTCACGTTATTGTCCTTTTGGCTTCAAAATTTCTGCTATTACTGTTTCTCCTTCTTTTGATTTTCCTTTTGTTCCCCAGTGCCAGAACTTCCAGAGCCTTCTCGCTCAGATGCCATCTTTTTGTATGCCATTTCGAAGAGCTTCAATGATGCCTGCTGAAGAGAGTTGCTGCCTGTCTAATGTTTTCTCCTGTTTCACTGTCTTTTCTAGCCAGGAGCTCCCTCATTTTGGAAATCTCTTCTTTTAGCTTGTTGTACTCATCAGCAGGCAATTGGTCCTTGAATTCATCCATCTTTGCTTCTGTATCATGAATGACTCCTTCAGCCATATTAATTGCTTTATCTCGTTCCTTCTTTCGCTGGTCTTCCTCAGCATATTTCTCTGCATTTTTAACCATATTTTCAATATCATCTTTGCTTAACCCACCAGAAGACTGGATTACAATCTGCTGCTCACGTCCTGCGCCCTTATCTTTAGCAGAAACATGTACGATCCCATTGGCATCAATGTCAAATGTAACTTCAATCTGAGGAACTCCACAAGGGGCTGGTCGAATTCCAATCAAAGTAAACTGTCCAAGGAGTTTGTTGTCTCCAGCTATCTCTCTCTCACCCTGACAAACTTTAATTTCCACTTGCGTCTGACCGTCAGCGGCAGTAGAGAATACCTGGCTCTTCTTGGTTGGAATAGTGGTGTTCCTATTAATAAGTTTGGTAAAGACACATCCTAGAGTTTCAATACCCAGAGACAGGGGAGTGATATCTAGGAACAGCACATCTGTGACATGGCCAGCCAACACACCTCCCTGAATGGCAGCTCCAATGGCCACAACCTCATCAGGATTGACAGCTTTACTTGGTGCTCTGCCAAAAAGATCCTGCACAGTCTGCTGAACCTTGGGCATCCTAGTCATGCCACCCACAAGGATCGCTTCTGCTATGTCACTCTTGCTGACTTCTGCATCTTGCATAGCTTTTTGGCATGGAGTGATGGTCCTTCTGATTAGATCAGTGACAATCTCTTCAAATTGAGCACAGGTCAGCTTCATATTCAAATGCTTGGGTCCAGAGGAATCCATTGTAAGAAAAGGCAAATTGATGTCAGTCTGTACAGATGAGAAGAGTTCACACTTAGCCTTTTCAGCAGCTTCCTGTACCCTCTGAAGTGCCATGTTGTCTTTGGTCAAATCAACCCTAGTCTCTCTCTTGAACTCCTTCACAGTGTGCCGTAGCAAGGCCTGGCCAAAGTCTTCCCCACCTAAGAAAGCGTTCCCATTTGTGGATTTCACCTCGAATACTCCTTTCTGAATTTTCAGGATAGAAATGTCAAAAGTTCTACCTCCTAAATCATATACAGCAATGACTTTGTCTTCTGATTTGTCCAGACCATAGGCAAGAGCAGCAGCTGTGGGCTCATTAATCACCCAAAGCACATTCGGTCCAGCTATCTGGCCAGCATCTTTAGTGGCCTGTCTCTGCGAGTTATTGAAGTAAGCTGGGACTGTGATCACAGCATTTTTTGCTGTGTGCCCCAAGTAATTTTCTGCAGTCTCTTTTATCTTCATCAACACAAATGCTCCAATCTGACTTGGAGAATACAGTTTCCCATGAGCCTCAACCCAGGCATCACCATTGGAGGCACGGACGATTTTAAAGGGAACATTTTAAACGTCTTTCTGTACTTCAGGATCATCATATCGCCGGCCCATGAGACGCTTGGTAGCATAGAATGTATTGTTTGGGTTCGTGACAGCCTGTCGCTTGGCTGGCATGCTGACACACCGCTCACCATCTGATGTAAAGGCCACAGATGAAGGGGTGGCTCTGGCACCTGCAGCATTCTCCAGCACCTTTGCTTGTTTCCCTTCCATAACTGCCACACAGGAGTTGGTAGTACCCAAATCAATACCAGCAACTGCTCCCTTGATTGCTTCTGATGCATAATCCCGCCTTGAAACAATTCTAAATGCCTCATGACTAAGGCCATTCCAGCTATCCTGGTGGCCGGCGGCCACGGGGCCCCGGGAGGCTGCGGCGCCCACTAGACCGGCAGCCGCAATTCGGCGGGCGCTTATCACAGCGGCTAGATGGAGAAGTAAGAGGCAGCAAACAGGCACTCAGGCGGCGGGGAGCTCGCAGAAAACTTTTTATAACATTCCAAATCCCTTCATAATAAAAACCTTCAACAAACTAGGCATCAAAGAAGCATAAATCAAAACAATATGAACCATCTAGGACAAACCCGCAGCCAGCATTATACAGAACAGGCAAAAACTGGAAGCATTACTCTTAAGAACTGGAATAAGATAAGAATGCCCACTCTCAACACTCCTATTCAACATAGTAATAGAAGTCCTATCCAAAGAAACCAGTCAAGAGAAAGAAATATAAGCCATTCAAATAGGAAAAGAAGTCAAATTATTTTTTACACTAATGACACTGTACCTAGAAAACCCTAAAGACTCCATGAAAAAAGCTTCTAAAGCTGATAAGTGACTTCAATAAAGTTTCAGTATACAAAATCAGTGTTCAAAAATTAGTAGTGTTTCTATACACCAATAACATTCAAGCTGAGAGAACCAAATCAAAACAGAATCCCCTTTTCAGTAGCCATGATAGACATAAAATATTTTGAAATATATCTAACCAAGAAGGTGAAAGGTCTCTATAAATGAAGAACTATAAAACACGTGAAATAAGTCATAGATCATACATACAAATAGAAAAACATCTCAGAAGAATCAATATCATTAAAGTGGCCGCAATGACCAAAGCAATCTACAATTCAACACTATTCCTATGAAACCACCAATGTCCTTTTTCACAGAATTAGAAGAAAAACTATTCTAAAATTCACATGGAAGTAAGAAAGATAACAAATAGCCAAAGAAATTCTAAGTCAAAAGAACAAAGCTGGGGGCATTACACTAACTGACTTCAAACTGAACTATAAAGTTACTGTGATGGTTAATATTAGATGTCAGCTTGATTGGATTAAAGGATACATAGATGTTTGGTACAGTATTGTTTCTTAATGTGTCTGTAAGGACTCACTAAGAAGAGGAGATTGACATTTGGTTCAGCGGACTGGGAAGGGATGACCCACCCTCGATGTGTGTGGGCACCATCCTCGGCTGCCAGTGTGGCTAGAACAAAGCAGGTGGAGAAGGTGGGATAACTTTTCTTGCTGAGTTTCTGGCTTCCTTCTTTTTTCCTGTGCTGAATGCTTCCTTTGGCTCCTTCTGCCCTTGAACATCAGACTTCTGGTTCTTTGGCCTTTGGACTCGGACTTGCCATTGTCTTACCCGGGGCGTTTGGGCCTTCCACCAGAGACTGAAAACTGCACTGTTGACTTCCCTGGTTTTGAGGCTTTAGGCTTGGACTGAGCCACTACTGGCTTCTCTCTTCCCCAGCTTGAGGCAGCCTATTGTGGAACTTCACCTAGTAATCATGTGAACCAATTTGCTCTAATAAACTCCCTTTGACATATACATATATTCTATTAGTTCCATCCATTTGGAGAACTTACAATTATTGTAACCAAAACAACATGGTACTGGTACAAAAATAGACACATAAAACAATTGAACAGGATGGAAAACCCAGAAATAAAGCCACACAACTATAACCATCTTATCTTTGACAAGGCTGACAAAAACAATCAATGGGAAAAGGACTCCCTATTCAGTATTTGATGTGAGAAAACTGGCTACTCATATGCAGAACATTCAAACTATACCCTTAAATTTTACCATATACAAAAATTAACTCAAGATGGATTAAAGACAACTATAAAATCTCAAACTATAAAGAGTCTAGAATAAAAAATCTAGAAAATACCCTTCTCGACATTGGCCTTGACAAAGAATTTTTGGTTAAGTCCCCAAAAGCAACTGCAACAAAAAAGAAAATTGACAGCTGGAAACTAATTAAATTAAAGAGCTTCTGCACAGCAAAAGAAACTATCCATAGAGTAAATATACAACCTACAGAATGAGAAAATATTTGAAACTACGCATTTGACCAAGGTCTAGTATTCAGTATCTATAAGGAATTTAAACAATTAACAGAAAAACAAATAACCCCATTAAAAATGGGCAAAAGACATGAACAAACACTTCTCAAAGGAGGTATATATGCAGCCAACAAATATATTTTTAAAATGTTCAACATCACTACTCATTAGACAAATGCAAACCAAAACTACAAAGAGATACAGTTTCATAATAGTCAGAAGGGCTATCATTAAAATGGCAAGAAATAACCAATACTGTCAAGGTTGTGGAGAAAACAAGATACTTATATACTATTGGTGGAAGTGTAGATTAGTTCAGCCACTGTGGAAAGCAGTTTGGATACATCTCAAAGAACTTAAAAATAGAGCTACCATTTGACTTAGCAATCCTATTACTGGGTGTATACCCAAAGAAAAATAAATTGTTCTACCAAAAAGACACATGCACTCATATTCATATATCCATTGAAGCATTATTCACAATAGCAAAGACATGGAATCAATCTCGATGTCCATCAACAATGGACTGGATAAAAAAAAAAATGGTACATATACACCATGGAATACTGTGGGGCCATAAAAAAAGAATGAAATAATGTCCTTTGCAGCAACATGAATGCAGCTGGAGGCCAATATCCTAAGCAAATTAACACAGGGAAAGGAAACCAAATACCACATGTTCTCACTTGTAAGTAGGAGCTAAACATGGAGTATGCATGGACATAAACATGGGAACAATAGACACGGCACACTGGGGCATTCTAGATGGGAAGAGAGGAAGGGAGTAAAAGTTGAAAAACTACCTATTGGGTACACTGCTCACTACTGGAGCGATGGGGTCATTTGTGCACCAAACCTCAGTGCACCAAACATCAGTTACACAATTTGCCCATGTAACAAACCTGCACATGTCCCCCCTGAACCCTGAAACTACCTCTGAGGGGGGAAAAAGCCACTTCTCTTCATTGAAACACACAGAAACTGTGTGGTGGAAGAGGGCAGGGGGAAAGGGGAGGAAGCCACAAATTGAAATTTGGGACAAGATATTTGCAGCATCCAATTTCAATAAGGTTTAATATCCTGAAAATTTAAAAAATGGTGTGAATCAAGAAGAATAATAAAAAGAAGCAAACAGGAAAATAGGCAAAATAAATAATTGAAGGTTTTATAGAAGAGGAAATAAAAGGGGCTCATGAACAGTTGAGAAAGTGCTCAACTTCATTTGTAATCAGGGCACCCTGAGGATGAATTAGAGGGTTGATATTTTTTTTAATTCACAAATTCTACCATACAAGAAATTATCTCAAGCAAGGGTGAACTTGGGACTGGAAGTCCTAGAGCATTTCTGTAGAAATGAGGAATTAAGAAGTGGAAGAAAACAATCCTGAGTCATTAAATAGAAGCAGGAAGAAAATTTCCTGTGGCCACTAGACCCTCTGTAAGAGTATCAATTACTCTTCATTACTCTATAAACTGATTTCAAATATAAGTTGAAAATTGTAAGTTGGGCAGTTGCAGTTGTTTTTTCTATAATTGTTTATAGTTGCAGTCTTTTAAAAAACATACTATTTCTTCATCTTCTCTAACTCTTGATCATCTTTTAGCTGACCAATTTTAGTTTACTCAGTAACCTTGATGAAAATATTCCTGACAATGAATTTCACAGGATTGGCTAGTCTCTCTTAGCTGATTCACTATACAGCTGTCTGCTTCTTAAAACTCCACAGTGATTTCACATGCTTCTAAAGGCTATCACTTAGATTTCTTCTCAAAGACTTCATGCACAAAATAATTTTGGTTCTTCTTTTATTGATTATTTTAAATAAATTCATTTAGTTAATCAATGTTTATTGATACTCGACTATATACCCTAGGTTAAAGGACATAAAGAGGAATAATACTACTTGATCCAAACCCATGATACAGCTTATACTATAGCTGGGAAGACAGTTAAATCAGAGATTATGGGAGAGTGTGTTGAATGAAAGGGTAAAGCGACCTCAGGGTTTTTGTATACATATATACATTATTATAAATAGCATTTTAATAAGTGCTTTCAATTTTGTAAAAAAATTTTTGACTCTTAGCAAAAGTTTTTGCTTACATTTCGTTTTTTGTTTTTGTTTTAGATGGCTGACATTGTTAGATAAGTGAGTTTTGCTGAAATTAGTCTTATTGATCATATGAAACTGATCTTTATGTCTTTTTCCAAATTATAAATGGCTCATTAACTTGGGAAATGTTTCCTTGATTTTTATAACTTTGTGAATTGCTCATCAAAATACAATTTCACATTTCAAGAATGTTTTATATTGTAAATTTTTTCTTTGTTTCCTTGAATTTGCTTTTGCAGGAGATTTCAGGTACTTAAAAGATAGTAAGTTCATATTAAGTAGCACATTATCTTCCAATAAAAAACTATCTGAAACTCTAGAACCACTTTTGCCAATAAATAAGAAAATCTGAGGTCTGCTAAGGTCTCAGGTCAAGTTTCTTGATTTTATTTTTAAGAAAGGATCTAATGTGGCTCCATATAGATTAATTTGCTAGCCAAAGCAATGCTTTTCCTGAGATACTGTCAATCAGAGAGAAATTTCGAGAATATCAGGACTGACATTTTATCAGATTAAAGTAAGCTTACTCAACCACTTAATTTTTTAAAAAATTAAACACTTTAAACATGTAAGTTGACACAAGGCATTAAATTATAATTAATAAAATATATGTCAATGTGTTATAAAATTAAATTAAAAATGCCCTCAATCTAAAATTTTAGTTAAAATGCACATCAAAAGGGAATATTTCATATGTTCATTACTTTTAAAATGTATAATTCTAGCTTTGACTCTTGCATTAATCTGTTTTCCTATCTGATAATAAAATTTGTGAATGCAGTTCCAAAACCTTTTTTTGCTCTAAAGTAATGATTGTGTTTTTAAATATAATCCCTGAGCACTGAGTTTTTATTCCAATTGAGATTTTGTTTCTTATCAGGGAAGAGGCATGCTACCATGGTGGAAGCTGGCACTTAGCTTTTCAAGTAGGAAAATTTGGAAAAAATACTAAACAATATTTTGTGTGGATTTTAACATAATATTTGCACCTAGAGATCACATGAAGACCAACCAATTTAGGTTTTCCAAAACATAATTTTAAGAACTGAAAAACAATTACATAGCAAAACTGTAGAAATTCTTATATAACAATGTACTTTTAAAGCTTATCTGTAAAAGTTCAATGATGGATAGACAGGGACTTATAGATTACTGCTATCAGCTTCTGATTGTGTGTAACAAAGTCTGATGCTGCGTTGAGGATCAATGCCTCTGTCCATCTTACATGTGAGCCCTGCTGGAGAGAAAGCATCTATCAGACAACTGGAGAGATCACAGTTGCTGAGCAACGACTGCATCATTAATATGTTCTTTGCTTTGAATTGGCACAAAGATAAAAAATGTATACATTTTTATCCATGATAAAACAAGCCTACCATTGAACAGAAGCCTATCAAGAGCAAAAAACCCCATGAAAGTAACTAATGTTAAGGTTACTATTATTGATCTTTAAAGAAACTAAATCTAGTAGTATCAATGTGAATGGATAATGTTTTTTTCAAACATTTTACAAACACTGTGCGTCAGTAAATGATTGTTTTGTATGTAGAAAGGGACCAAAATTAGACTATTAAACCATTTCCTTAGGGTCTGAGTAATTATATTTTCTCCTGCATCAGGCTGTTCATCAGACTGCATACAGTGATACATGTGGTAGTTATTGGAATGATTCAAACCACTTTTCAATTTGAAAGCACATTATGATCTGTTAAATAGAGACATGGATAGTTGGGAATACTTTGGATTAATGTCTAATTTACTCTATTTGCCTTTCTTCTTATAACTGGACAACTACTTGTAGTCTCATAATTTTTGAATCATCATCCATGAATCTTAGGTCTTTAGAATGAGCTTCCTGAGTCCTTGTTATTAGTTAGCAAAGTTAAAGAACAAGGTGCATTGGTCAAATCTCCATATGCAAACCAAATGAAATGTGGAAATTAAGTGATCTAATGTAACAAAGGAACAAAATGAAATTATTTCTGTCAGTATCCTTTGTTTGTCTATTCTTAACCACCATCCTAGAGAAGTGTAAATTAAAAGTCGAAATGATTTATTTCAGAAACTAAATAAATAGAGCACACTGCTGCTTTTTCATTTCATTGTGTACCTTCACTTCTGGTATTTTTTTCTTCCCTCTGAAAGTGCTATTTCAACAAGACCATGTAAATGTCTATAATTGCTAGAGAAAATGTTAATATAACATTTACACAGTTCAACAGCTTCAAAGCTATTTCATTGACTACGCTTAAAAGGAAACTTACACACAGAGGTCCCAAGCCCACATAAATGCTAGTTTAGTGGGACATTTGGTGACAGAGCCTTAAAAACAGAAACAAAAAGGAAGGGAAATCAAACAGCCCATCTTCCAGCCTAATTCAAGCCATTTAGAAGCTCTGTGCTTAAGCCAGGGATTACTAGTGATACTATCTACATCAGCTTTGCTGTTCAGGAAGAAACGTCTCTCTTATTAAAGAAAAAAAGAGAGAGAGAAAGGAAAAAAACACGTTAAAGCCAAGTAATTCGGGCCTGCATAAATCTTTAATGGATTCTGCCTCCATATGATTGGCTATGGGTTTTTTCCTCTACCCAGGGGAAACACTATATGTCTTAGAGGAGAATAATAGTAACTCCATCTTGTGTGTTATATGATATCTTCAAGTAATCCCCAGGATTTTGGCTTTGTCTGTTGTAAACAAAAGGCCACCCATACATAATGTGTCTGGGCTATTCCAGACTCTTCACCTTAGCAGGTGACACCCGCAAGATGGACGTGGGCAACTAAGCCCATTTGTAGCTGGAGGCAGTTTTGCTCCCAAGACAACTCAGAAAAAGTAAAAATAGAAAACATATTTCTCTTCTCATAAAAACAAAGTATAATCAGCAACCTACAGTTGTGTCAGTTTTCTGGGCTTTTCGCAGGAGTAAGAATGAAACACCAAAATGCCAAATAATATGTTTTTCTTTGTGGGTTAATGTAGAAAATACCATGATATAGATTCATTTGTTGAAAAGATATGGATGATTCCAAGCTCTCCAGTTAAACCACAAAATAAAAGAGAAATAGAGGACTAAAAGAATCTATCATTTACATGATAATGATTTCACAAAAGATGAATAAAATTTATGGAGAAAATTCTGTTTTATCATAACGCTCTCCTTTCCCCTGGAGGATGAAAGGAAGCAGTGCTTACTAGCTACGTTCTAAGCAGTTAAGCTTCCTGTTGTATTTATTCGCTCAACAAATGTACACCTATTATCTGTTAGGGACTTTCTTCAACTCTGAAAACATGAGAAAGCTTTGTCTTTCAATACACTGCAGACTAACTTTGTAATTTTAAATATGAGAGTCAGACCTGCATCTGCTATATATCTTTACCATTTATGATATAGCAATTCTGGCTATATCAACATAAAGTGATGCTCTTTATATTGCAATGTCCTCAGTAAGCATAGAATTGCAATATAGAGAGCATGCCTTTATGTCATTATTCACTAATAAGGTACCAACAAATGGAGATAAATTTTGAAGTTGATTGCCTGAAACAAATTTTAAAAAGCTAAATGTTATAATAATGATTTGAATTTAAAACAAAAAATAAAATGCAGTTTCTGCTCTTCTTCCATAAAATCATAAATTGTCTCTAAGACACATTTAATTTTATGCATGAGCACGTTTATTTTTATTTCAAATTTCCAGAAAATGTTTGTGTGTAAGGTTAAAAAAAGAGTGCGCTTTCTCAAGTACTAATTTTGAGCAGAAAGGTAAATAAGAATTCTGAGTTAATGAATTGCTATATTGTAATAAAAGGCAAGAAACTCATCAATAAACGCATACACTAATTCTAGTATCACAGTTTGCTTTAACCTGTAATATATAGTGGCAAGTATAGTAAATGAAAAAGCAAGAGTGGTTAGTGAAATAAGAAATTAATTCATAGATACACTATAGTATTATTTAACATAAGTTTAAAGTATCCATTTTACGATATATTTCCAAACAGGTTTAATATCTTTGTAGGATGCTTTCTTAGTTAACAGAATTATATTTAAAATTTATTCTTAGCCCATACATCATGATCTAACAAAAGGGAAACTGAATTAATTCTTCAACAGATCAAGTTTTTGTTTAATTTTGCTCAATGTATTATCTGTAAATTTCTTGAAAACAAATTTTTTTTTTCCCATTTATTTATTTTATTGCATTTTAGGTTTTGGGGTACATGTGAAGAACATGCAAAATTGTTGCATAGGAACACACGTGGCAGTGTGATTTGCTGCCTTCCTCCCCATCACCTACATCTGGCATTTCTCCCCTTGCTATCTCTCCCCAGCTTCCCACCCCCCACCGTCCCTCCCCTATTTCCCCCCAACTGACCCCAGTGTGTAGTGCTCCCCTCCCTGTGTCCATGTGTTCTCATTGTTTAACACCCGCCTATAAGTGAGAACATGCGGTGTTTGATCTTCTGCTCTTCTGTCAGTTTGCTGAGAATGGGTCCTTTGTAGGGACATGGATGAACCTGAAAACAAATTTTTAAAATCCCAAAATGGGAAGGAAACATCAAAATGGCCTATGTGTATTACACTTCCATGCTAACATTATAACATATTTTACATGACTCATAATTAGATGTGAACATGTATAGAAACCTTCTTTTGTTAATGATTCTATGTGAATGAAATATGTCAAATTTTGTCAAAAAACTCACTATTTTGTGACATATTTAAACAATTAGGAATTCAGTGTACATACCCTAGTTCTTAACTTTTAAACTGATCATTAACTTGTTAAAAACAATGTGATAATTATTATCTGATTAACTGAACTTATTAATGTCTTAATCCATTAAAATTTTATAAGTGATCATCTTTGCTTAATTAAGATGAATTGGCCTTAGCATTCACTGTGTACAATTTCAGCCTAAGAAGAAAGAATTTGCCATAGGTAGTCACTTCTACAGTTAATGTGTCAGTCTTCTGATTAAGAAACATGTCTTTTAAAGATTTTTTTTTTGAGGCACAAGGCAAGTCTCACCACAACGCATATTTCTCTAGACAACGCTGTATTCCTTGTCCATACCATTCCACAAACCATCTCTGAATTCACTTTAGGTTTTGCCTATTTGCTTTCTGGAACTCTTAGTTTTATACAGTTCACAAATTTGTAGTCTTCCTTTTGTGTGTCTTAATCTTATGTCACTCAACTTACAAAGGTCACTCTCTTATACAAGTTTAGTTCATAAATAAATTTTAAGTATTATGGTTTTTAACATAAAGAATAATGAGATGATATTGAAACCCAAACAGTTACTTGCTCTACATACAAATTATATGAAATATATAAACTTGAATTAATATGATATTAAAGAAAGAAAATGTGATCAGTTAAGAAATTATGTTTTCACTTTGTAAAGTAGATCTGGAGGATGGTAGACAGAAAGCAGAGATGTAATTCTATTTTGTAAATATGATAATGCTTTATTGTTAGTTATTTCAATAAAATGTTAATATATAAATAGTAAAATCAAATGGAGACAGTATTATTATCTTTGATGTTAGTACAGAATTTGGAGTATAAGTCACATCTTTTTCTTCACATTTCTCTATATCATTCTTTCACAGAGATGCATTAAAAGAACAATGTCTACTACTCCTTAAGACCCTCATATTTTCCAGGCAGTCTGTCAGACACTTTGATTAAAATGAATGTTATTATGTATTGATCACTTACTACTTTTAGTGAATATTAACAAGACTAACTTTAACTGCCACAACAAATGAAACTCAAAATGGCAAGAGCATGGCATACCAATAATTTTTGTTCTCACATAGCAGTTCAGTATATGTAGTTCTGGTTAGTGGGTGATTTTCTCACCTGTGGTAATGATCTCAAACTCCTAACAACATGGCTTCATAATTCTCCAGGATAGGATCTCGTAGTGCTTTTTATCTAGCTTGGGAGAAGGAGACAGAGGACATGAGAAAGGCCTACATTGCTTTACACTTCCTCTGTTGCAAGATCTAGTGCCAGGATCTCACTGGATGTGAATCTGAAAAATTATAGTCTCTGAAGAGCTGCTTCCAGAAGACAATTTCACAATATGAATATTTGGGCCAGACAGCTATCTGTCTCTGACACATAAGATACAGTGCTGGGAACTCTATATTCACTATGTAACATAAACCCTCATAAATGATTTCATGATATAATAATATATTCACTGTTTTACATATGAGAAAACAGGCTCAGAAGTTTACTTGCACAGGTAATATTTGAACCCAGGTCAGTCTAATGTAGAAAAATCAACCTCTTGGTAATTATGATATACAATATTAAATTTTAATGGATATAATTATTCCCAATAACAAATATTAATTGAATCTGAACTTGTATTGTGTATTTGACACTATCCTAAGTGCTTTTCATGTATTAGCTTATGACATCCTCAGTATAAACCTATGATGTAGCTACTAATGTAATCCACCCATTACAGCTGAAGAAACTGAAACCAAATTCACCTAGTTTATAAATTATAGAACCATAATTTTAAACCTTGGCTAGAGAGCCTGACTTTTAACCATTACACTAAATTATCTCTCTATGCAGTGACAAATGCAATATATACTGGGCTGCTTCTGCCTCCACAGGATTATTCTTTAGCATATGCAGAAATGGTCTAAAAATATACAAACCAAACTGGCAGCTACTCATTGACTTTTTGGATCTGCAGAAACGTGGGTCTACACCGACTGGCACCTTCCAATGGCTACCACCAATTTCTATCAAGTAGAATATCAAGCGCTTGTTAATCAGAACACTTCATAAATTTTTATGACCTTGCAGGTGAAAATGGGTCACGTGTTGTAAGTAAAATAGAAATTTAAGTATGAAACTTTTATTTTCCTTTGGTACTAAAGCACGCTTAGCATACTTGGTGTTAGCTCAACACATATTTCTTAGCATCATCACAAACACATCATCTTTTCCAAAGAGGCAGAAATATTTATCCACAGCTTGAGAGCTTGAGAAGACCTCAAAGGTAATTTGTTATGAATATTCATCAAATACAGGTTCCCTATGGTATTTTCTTGGTAAATATTTCCAATAACAGAACCATAGAAATTAGAATAGTCCAAGTATAGTTTTCACATTGTTCCACAATACTGTTCTTACATGTTGAGACCATCTGCTTCTACTCCCATATTTTATTTGTGAAAGTGGAGGCCATGAGGGTTTAGGAGACCAATTTGCCAAAGATCACATAGGTAGTCTCTCTGTAACTTCAGTCCATTGATTCTGGCTCTGCTGTTGGAATTACTCAAAGCAATTCGAATTCCAATTTCTTGCCTATAGATTTTCATATATTTGAAAACAACTACCTTGTTTTTCTTTATTATTCTTTTCTCCAAAATAAGCAGTTGAATGTTTTTCAGTTATTTCGAATATTCAGGCATTGATGACTTTGAAAATTTCTTGTTTTTCAATATGCATCATAAATGCTATTCTTCATAAACCCAGACTCCATATGTGGTCTGACCAGTGTGGGATACAAAAGAAATAATTTCACTTTATTGCTCAGCACTCTGCTTTTGTTAATTCCATTTAAGATTAAATTAGCTTTTTTGGCAGCCATATAAAATAATTGACTTATATTGAACTATTCAATTTGCTGTTGTAAAGCCTTTCAGGTCTTTTTCCAATGAGCCACTGCTTAATTTTTTTAAAAAAGTAAGATTAAATGTATCTTTTTCTCTTTTATTTAATCAACTGTCATGAAAGTTAAATGTATCTAAGGGAAATGACAAGGGGAAAAGTGAGCATACCTGGATTAAATTTCATCTCCATTATTTTTGTCTCAAGATTTTTGCTGATTGTATATTTTGAATGACAAATACTGCTCTTACATGAGAAATAATGTTCAAACTCCCTCAAGCTTATGCCTTCTGAAGATTTGATTCACACTTCTATTTGTTCATCAAAATACTGATGGAAATAGAAATGTTTGATTGGGCTAAAGAAAAAATGAACCCTGTCCTTAGAGACTGTTTCAGAATGACATTAAAAAAACGCACATAAAAAACCTGTGTAACTGAGCCTTCATCATGAAAAAAATCCATGTATTAGCACTGCTATCCTTGTACCATGTATTAGCACCGCTATCCTTGTATACCTTTTTGCACTGTCTATATATGTACTGTTAATGGTTCTATCCAATTCTCTGTTGACTTTCAGATTCAGTAAATCTATGTTATTCTGTAATCCACCTGTCCTATATGTCTTTTAAGTATTGACATGCTAATACTTTTAGTATGTTCTATTTCAGTAAACCAATGCTGATTTCTAGAAATCATTAATTTCTTATCCATTAATTTATAAACTAGTTTTTTTGTAACAGTTGATTGTAAAATTTTGCTGATTTTTTATGGTTAATCCCTTTTTTGGGAAATTGGAGCAATGTATCAATCTGATGGTATGTTTCTAAGTTAGCTGTGATTTTTAGTGATTATAGCCTGTTAAAAGAAGGGTAGAAGATATTAACAATAGTGTTCAAAAGTAATTAAAAGGTGACATTTTAAATAATTAAATAAACAATTATATGTTTGTTATTTAACTTTATTGACAATTTGGAACTAGATGCTTTCAAATTATGAAATTTGATATACTAACATCTATATTATACATGAAAAGTTTTTACAATGAAGAATAATAAAGAAAAAATTGAAGTAATGAAATCATAAACACACAATGGACTTTTAATAGATCTTAATAGAATAGTGCTAAAACTATTTTGGGAGTAGAATACAATACTAAGCTAGGTTTTGGGATGGGAAAATAAACATCTTTTTAGTAGAACTCTAATTTAGTTTTCATATTATAACTTAACCTTTCTCTTTGTGGTTTGTTAACAATTCAACAAGTTTCTGTGAGAATACTACTCAATTGTCAACATATTCTTAAATTATTCATTTTTAATTTAGATTGTCCACAATTTTGCCTATGCAATTTTTGTTAGATGCTGTTTTTTATGATATACGTATTTTCAATTGCTTTCCAATAATATAAATTGTGTAGTTATTAATGGGAAAAATCAGTATCAAAAGATTTATGACTAAAGAACTCATAAATACATTAAATTTTCTCTTTATTTTTTCTTATATAATTTTGATGTTGAGATAAAATATAGGCATTTAACAGCAGATGATAGGTGTTTTACCATCTTGAAGTATTCTTCTTTAAGTTTAATTGTCAAGAGTGAAATCACAGATACAGTCATATCAATTCTCTCTTCAAATGTCTTTGATATCTTATAATTCTCTTCATTAAAAAAGAAAAACTGTAAAAAAGGAAAGCCATTAAAATTAGAATTGCCATATTGTCTTTGTTCATTTTGTCCTGCTATAATGAATACCTGAACACTGGATAATTTATAAATAACAAAATGTTGTTTCTCACAATTCTGGAAACTATAAAGTCCAAAATCAAGTCACCAAAGATTCACTGTCTCTGGTAAGGGTGGTCTTCTCTTCCAAATGGCACCTTGAACATTGTAGAGGAGAAGAATGCTGCTTATCACATGGCAGAAGAGTAGATCAAAGAAAGTGAGAGACAGAGAGAAAGGACCAAAAAGGGGAGCCACACTCACTATTTTATTTTTGTTTTTTGAGATGGAGTCTTGCTCTCTTGTCCAGACTGAAGTTTAGTGGCACAATCTCAGATCACTGTAACTTCCACCTTCTGGGTTCAAGCAATTCTCCTGCCTCAGCCTGCCAAGTAGCAGGGATTACAGGTGCCTGCCACCATGCCTGGCTAATTTTTTTTTTGTATTATTATTATTATTTTTAGTAGAGATGGGGTTTCACCATATTGGCCAGGCTGGTTTCGAACTCCTGACCTCAAGTGATCCACTCGGAACCCACTCATGAATCCATTCATAAAAACAGAACCCTCACAGTCCCATTACCTCTCAAAGGTTTTACCTCCTAATACTGCCACAATGGCAATCAAATTCCAACATGAGTTTTGAAGGCAACATTAAAACCATAACACACATGTTCTAGCAATTTTATTTCTAGGTATAGACACACAAAAAAATTAAAAGCAGAGACTTGAAGAGTTATTTATACACCTATGTTCATAGCAGCACTGTTTACAAAACCAAAAAGGTGGAAAAGACTCAAGTGTCCATTGACGGATAAATAGGTAAAGAAAATGTAGTATACAAATACAATGGAAGAAAATTCTAATATGTACTACAACATAGATAAACCTTGAGAATATTATGTTAAGTGAAACAAGCCAGTCACAAAATGACCAATACTGCATGATTCTACTTAGATGAGATGCCTATAGTTGTCAAATTTATAGAGACAGAAAGTAGAAAAGTGATTTTACGGGCTGGTAGGTTGGAGAAATAGAAAGTTATTTTTAAATGGGCACAAAGTTTAAGTTTGAGAAGATGAAAAGTTCAAGAGATGGATAGTGGTGACTGTAGAAGAATATGAATGTACTTAATGCCACTGAACTATACACTTAAAAATAGTTAAGATGGTAAATATTGTATGTATGTTATCATTATTTTAAAAAAGACCAAAGTTACCAACATAGTTTGTAAGCTCACAATAATTTGGTACCAACCATGCATTTCTCCATCTCCCTTACAAATCTTTTTGCTAAACTTACCAGATGGTTTCACCTTTCTATGCTGTTGTCTAAGTAGTTTCCTTTCCTTAAATTTCTTATACATTTTCTCCCACTTTTGATATTTTTCTCATTGGTAAATATCCACCTTTCAGCATTAAACTTTTTTCAGTGCCTATATCTCATAAACATTTTCTCTTTTTGTGCTTGTTTAGCAATTTATTTTACTTTCATTGTAAAATTCCTGATAATCTTACTAGGATTATTTGGGTATACTCTATTATTTTTCTAGTATTATATTATCCTAGCTCTTAGTGCAATAGGCCTCAAAATTCCATAGGATGAAATGGAATAGAATAGAAGAGAATGGAATAAATATAAGAAAGCATAATTTAAAGTAAGTCATGGATTTAAAAATTCCCTTTGAAAATGTAGAATTTTTATGTTGTATCACTCAAAGAAAATAAATAATGTATTATTCATGCCCAGAAATAAAATGTAGGTTTTAAACTTTTTTAAATTCATCAATATATTGGAGAACTTTTTGTTTATAATTAAAATTATTACATTTCACTGTGTAGATGCATCATCATCTATTTAAAAAATCCACATTGATGAGAATTTTATATTGCTCATACCTATTGATACAATAGAACTATAAAGAACATCTTTCCATACTTGTCTTATCCCCATAAGATTTTTTTAGGATAAAATTTTAAAATTAAAATTGCTGGATTTAGGAAAATAAATATATTAAAGATTTTGTTAAATATTTAAAAATACCTTTTTTGGGCAAGTCTTGAAACTTGGTTGCTAATGTATTTCTTCTTCATATCAAAGCTGTCTGTATAACTTTATAATTGGATAATATGTACACAGTCCCTTATTACAGTTGACACTATGACTGTACTCTCAAGGCTTAAAAGTATTATTTTTCTCCAGTAAAGAGACCATATTTATTACCTGTTTTATCACTAATGCCTAGTAAGTATTCAAAAATAAAGTTGAACTCTAAATAAATTGAAATAAAACTGTAAATTCAAAAATATCCTTGAGATTTGATTGGAATAGTTTTAAATCACACAAAGACAACCTAACATAGTGATGAAGAGCATGAATTCTAGGGATGGGTCAGATTCTGGAGTCAGATTGCTCTGCCTATGCCCCATCCTAATTATAGCCTCATCTCCAAAATTGTCTACTAACCCAATTTCTATGATATTTCATTGTGTCTAGGGATACCCAGATGTGCTTTTCTCATTTTTAACTTTCTACTGTTGTTTGAATTTTTTTAAATCCATGAATATTTTCTCCATTTTGTTTTTTGCTTTTCAATCTGTTAACGAGCCGAGATGATTTTGACTTACGGAGTTTCCAAAAGTCTAAATTTTGCTGATCGTTGACTCATGCCAGAGTTCTGTGCTACTTTTTCTCTGTCGTCTGCATTTCCTGAAAAATAGTAGCTTGATCCAGATGCATAATCTGACTCATATTAGATACTTCTGGTGAGAAATATGGGGGGGTGGTATGTTCTTTCATAAGGAGGAATATAATGTCTGTTTTTTACTTTTTTCAAGTTAGCATATATTGATGCTCAATGCATAGTACATTAATTTATTAGGGTCTATAAAATAGTTATTTTCTAATTCAGTAATTTTGGTTCCATTTATTAGCCAGAATATTTTTACGAGGAGATGTGTTCCTCATCTACTTTTTGGTTAAACAGTGATAAAATTCATATATGGAAAATAAATGTAAGATAAATGTTTGATGTTTGTTTTGGTTTGTTTTTACTCTATTTTAAAGATAAGTATGGCTAGGTATGATGGCTCATGCCTATAATGCCAACACTTTCTGAGAGACCAAGACAGAAGGATTGCTTGAGTCCAGGAGATCAAGACCAGCCTGGGCAAAATAATGAGATTATCTCCACAAAAAATTAAAAATTAGCTGTGTGTAATGGTGCAGGCCTGTATTCCTAGATACTCAGGAGTTTTGAGATGGGAGGATCGGTTGACCCTGGGAGGTCAAAACTGATGCAGTAAGCCATGATAGTGCCACTGCACTCCAGCCTGGGAGACAGAGGGGCACCTGGCCTTAGAAAAAATAATTTAAAAAATAAAAGAAAAAGAGAATTGCTTCTCTATCATCCTCAGAAGATGACATTTTTTAATTTTAATAATATTTGAAATATAATATTAAATAATTTAATACTAATTGGTTCTAATAATATTTTAATGGTAAATTATTATCTAATAATCATAATCCATTATTTTAATGGACTTTGCTCCGTTGCAATTTTTATCCATATTAAAGCTCAAACAATTCTATCTTTGTGAGAGCATCTTTAGGTTGGCTCTTGACTCCTTTTACACAAACTTATTGGACCTTGATACTTGCCTTGCTATCTGCTATGCCAAAATATCAAACTCTCATCTTGTATGTTTCATGTTCTAGATATGTAATCAACCATTACTCCAAAAAGCCTTGGTTTGTTCCAATGAGTCATGATACTTAGACTGATTATAGGTACTGGAAATGCTCATTGCTACTGAATTATTTTGTTATTTCTAGGCCTTTATGATGGACAGAAACAGATATATACATATTTATTTGTAGTGGTATGTTTAAAGACTAAACACTTAGATCTCCAATTCAAATTCAAACACATAGAGATTTTATTTAAAATATTTTTTTACATTCTCATTTCCTTTTGTTCACATCAAGAATCCTGGGATGGGAATAAGGTTAATCCTTTATTTATTTGTTTGAATTATCCCACATTACCATTCAGAATGCAACAATTTCAGGATAATCTTTATACCAGCATTATTAACAAATTAATTTTATGTGCTGTTTCCTTTTTCTCCATTCTTTTTGTTTGCATTCAATCTGCATTTTCAGATTATTTATCCCTTACATCCATAATTCCTGTGTTTTAACCTCATTTATGTTAGTTGTATGGGTAACTACATAGCCAATCACAGGTAGTCATCATAGGGACTTGGCTTTCTCTCTGGACATTTTGGCTGTCTGAAACACAGTTTTAAATAGATTCCTTAAGAAGTACACATGAGAATGGTACTCCCTGATTCTTGTATATTGTGCTGAAGGTCAATTTTGAAGGATATAAGACACTTGACTCATTATTTTTCCTTGAGCATCTTAAATATGTTTTCCTATCTTCTTCTAGCACCCTGTTAAAGTGATCTAATTTTCTTTCTCATATAAGTCTCATGTTCTTTTTGACCTCATGCCAAATGATCGTTTTCTTCATAATGTCCAGTCATTTTAGTAGAATATGACTTGTCGTTGGCCATTTGGGGTTTTTATTCTCAGAAAAAAAATGTGTGCTTTTTCTATATAGGCAAAGTCTCAGTTTCAACAAAAATAGTACATTTTTCTTTAATAATAAGTTTTAATATATTTTCTATTCTTTTGCTTTAGTTGTTGTTGATGATGTTGTTTTCATGGACTTCAGTGATTCTTATGTTGGATTTTTGTTGTCCATCTTCAATATATGTCACTAGTTCATAAATTCTTTTAATCTTTTTATATTTAAAATTAAAAATGTTATACTTCACTGTATATTTCTCCTAAGGCTTTATTTGTTTTGTTTATATGTAGCTGTGTTTCTTATCATTTATTCTTCATTTTAAAATAACTTGTCTTCTAATTTTATTTGAGTTTTATCAATTATTTTTGATAAAATTTCTAATTTGATTTGAGTTTTGTCAGATCATTCCTGAGTTACTGTAATTATGGTTTATCTTTAATTTTCATGGCTTTTACTATTTTCTTAATGTCTGCAGTGCACTAAAGAAGGCTAGAAATTATTTTCCACACCTCCTATTCATACTAAGAGTGATCGTAGAGTTTATGTTTTCTCTCCTTTATTTTAGGCTGGTCAGTACTTGATTTGATGAATAGGTGATACCTGAGGTGATGCCTCAGAATAAGATAGAATATTTGTCTTAAAGCAATACAGAGATGGAAAAGTGAAATTAACATTAACGTAATTAACAGTAATATGGTAAGGAGTGACTGCAGTTTTAACTTTGTTCGTTGTTTATAAAACATCTCCCTCAAATACAGGACAACAACATGACCTTCGCAATGCATAGAAAAAGCATTAAAATGACAAATTTAGGCTAATCTAAATTTATTTAATAAATGTGTGAGCTTTGGAAAAATAAAGCACATAAATACTCTATGTCTGTATTTTTATTTGTAAAATACAAGCTCTCACTTTTGAAGAGAGATTATTTTAAACTTCTATGACTTCTTGTCAAATAATTAGACACGTGTGTACTGTGACCAATCTTAAGTTATTGATTTTCTGTGCACAGTAATTGGGACAATTTATTCAGATAATTGTGCAAAGCAAAATCTCGACTTCTCAGTATGCTTTAGTGCATATACATATGCACAAAAGCACACATTTTGTACTTACATTATAAGTGGCTCTTATAGCTTTCTAGCATTTTTTATAGTTAACAAAAGTCCATTTGTATTATGATCATTATTTTGGAAAACTAATCTTGTTTGAATTTACAAATTCCTTTTTGTAATCCTTCCTCTTAATTTTTATTCCATTAGTTATTGAGTCATTTGACTTTATTTAGTCACCTTATTATCCAAGTACACTATATCCAAAGGACCTAGAATTCTTTACATACTAAGAATATCTTCTACCCTGTGTTTCAATCTGTGACCTGACCAGTGATCTTGGAAGCATGAGGGATAAAAATGAGAGTATCCTTGATTAAATCAATCATTTAATCAACAAGTATTAAGAGCTGTGAGGGAGATAAAAAAACACAGAAGATAATTATCTCTGCTATCAAAGAGCTTACAGTCTTGTTACAAATGTAATATGTGCAAGAGGCAATTAGAGAGTAAGACAGTATATAATGAAGTGTCTAATTGGGGTGGGTGTGGAATATCAGCTTCTAATCCTGTGAACTGAAGGGTTATACAAGATGGACTCTTACTGAAGGGTTATACAAGATGGACTCAGATCTCTTTCAGAAATATGATCTCTGTAAAAGTAGAATGAGTGGACAACTATGAAGTTTAGGCCTTAAAGAAGTAATTTATCTCTTTTCCAACTATGTTTACTTTTTCCATTTTACTCATATCTCACTCTGAATATTGAAGAAGTCTTCTCTTTGTAAGATGTTAACTAAGAAGTGCAATATAATTGATCATACCTCATGACCATAAATCTAAACCGTCTTTAGCCAACAAATACGTTATCAACTAAAATAGAAGAAGCCACTGAAAAAAAAAAAAACAATGCCTAAAATTTTTAAATTACTTTTGCAGAAAGTGGCATATACCTTTTCAACGAAAGCAAATATTCTAAAACACTAAAGACAATGACTGCAATGTATGCATGTATCAAACTCCACTTGTACACTCTAAATTTCTGCAAAACAAAAGCAGCAATGCCTGGGTGGGTTTGAATCTCATCAGCATTAGAAGACAAGAGGCTAGTTACTTGTATCTCACAGAGATAAAGCAGTTACTAAAGTTATCATCTGAGACCACCCAGAAATAAGTACACACTGGAGGCGAGGCATCAGCATATGGCATGACTCCTTCAGTGGACCATTATGGAAACAATGGGGAATACAGACACTGGCGTAGAGTAGCTGCTTCTAAATATTCTTATGAGTTTTTAAAAGAAACGAATATTTAGTGTTATAAATTATCAGATCAAAATGACATCAGATAACCATGATCATCCATGAACTTCCTGAAAGAATCATCACTTTATCATCTCTAAGTGAAATTGCCTAAATAGACGACCACATCTGACTCTCAGCTGCTGACTTACAATGTAGGCTATGCTGTGAACCTCTCCAAGGTTCTGGTAAGTTTGGGAGCATTTATTGTGAAAAAGTGACCCCAAGATTGGAAGAAGAATATTACAGGGATTCAGATAATCTTTAGTGTTCTAAACCACAACCCAACCACAAGGCCAGTCTTTCTTTCTTTGAATACCTTGCAAATACCTCACCTGATGGGAAAAAAAAGTTTTCTGAAATATGTTTCAAGTTCTCTGCCCTTGAAAAATTGTGGCCGAATCTGTGATGGAAAGGGATAAACAAGATGGGGCAGAAGCAGAAGGTGAACTCTCGAAGACCCCCTCCTACTTCTGGGTCATCAGTTTCTTTAGCTTCTAGCCCAGGTCTGTGTGCACGAATGTGGTCATTAGATAACTGCCACTGACCCTGCTCAGCAGTGTGTTATTACACATTTAGAGATGTGTTAACTCCAATGTCAACAGCTGCTCCAGAAGTTGTTTCTTTACTGAAGCACATCAACCCAATTTCTGGTAGCAGGCATGCTAATTTATCTAGGAAATGTAGTTTTTCTGTTCCAAGAAACAGGGGACTTTAGATGTCATTTGTTTTCGTCTTTTAGTTATGGTAGTAAAATTCCACTGTATTACTTCATTATGTCATTTTTCAGGTTTAATTTGGTCTGCAGGAACCTCGGTCAATTCACCATTACATAGGATGTCATGCGGTCCCACTTTATTGAGGTCAGTATGCAGGAAATAACTGTGATCTACATGTGTAGGTAACATACACATATGCAAGAGGGTAAGAATTGCACCCCAAAGTAATTTAATGATGATTATAGAGATCCACTGATGTGCAGCATGCAAGGTAATCATCTCTAAAGATAAGGCAAACTTGCAAGCTTTTACGTCATCTAACATAAAAAAAAGGTCATAATGCTTATGGGTTCCTATAGACTGAGAGGCACATTAAATTATACTTGTGAGTCTTTTTGCAATTTGTTTACTGAGGATGCCTTAAGATTGCCAACTTTGAGCTGAGCCCCAGAGAAAGAAAAGACTCTCTAGCTAGTCTAGGCTCCAGTAGAAGTAGCTTTGTAACTTAGGTCCAGTGGATATAAAGGTTCTTAAAGATTAGAAAAACATGAGAAGACTCTGGCAATGTTGGGCAGCAGAGTCACAGCCTGGGTCATTTTGGTTTGGAGTAAAGATTTCTGTGATAATTACTGCCTTGGCATGCTACTAGAATATGTTGACCACGATACACCAATAACCAAGTGTCATAGGCTACCTATCATAAAATTATGTTCTTATCACAAAACTATCAAGTTAGAAGTATGTAGCAACAGTCCATCATAAAGTTGAAGTTGTTTTTGTAAGATCTATCTGGAGCACTTTTTAAAATCACAAATAAGATAATTGAGAAGGCATCTTATACTCACATTGTACCTACATTTGCTGCACTGCTATCCTTCCTTTCATTTATACCTACGGCCTCATAGAGAATTCCCATAAAACTAATCTGCTAGTTTACAGATCATCAAACATGATATGCTTTTCAGGTAGAAGTGGATAATTCCAGCATTATAGCTGTGTTGAGAAGTGGGCTTGAAGTGCAAATCTTCCTAGCAGGCAGAACCTTGAGGTATAGTTTTCTAGAAGAATAAGTAGGCAGAACAAGGACTCCTCACTGGCTAATGCTTTGGCCAGGTGAACAGGTATAAGACTGGTGACAAAAAAATGCAAGGACATTCTTATTTAGATTATTGCTATAAATCATGGGCAGGGAGGATACTGTCTCCATCCTAAGACTCTTCTGGTCTGCCAGCTGGTGTTACCATGCCAGGGAGGACTACATATCACTCCATATAGGCAAGTTTATTGTGTTACTCTCCTGTCTAAAAAACAGTGATATGCTAGTGGTTTTGATTGAGAAAAAAAGGGAATTTGGATTGCTATAAGAGGAAGAAATTTGCTATATCCTGACTCTGACTTCATTGCCATTTACATAAATGACTATGGTTTGTATCCATATTGTATACATTTCTGCAGAAACAAACCCTACATTATAATATTCTGTGTAATAAAAGCATTTCATACTAAGATTGGCTATGACTCCCACCTTTCATTCAATCCCTATTTTCAAATAGTGTGAGCATAGTTTTTTCTTCTGTGTGTGTGTGTAGAGGAATGAGATACAAGGGGTGCATCCTAGCAAAGATGCATAAATCAACACCATCTTAGTAATCTTCTGGGTAGAAAGTGGGTCCCTCCATCCTTGGCATTTTCCTGGCCCCCTCTTGGCCCAAACTTCCTATATTAGGGTGACTGGAATCACTGCTCATCCTAAAAATCAGAGTCAGGGCCATGATACAAAATTCTTCCCATTGATATTTAAGCCCAAATAGACAGAAATTCGCTACCAGTCAATTCATTAATTTCACCTGTCCCCACATGTCATGTTGACTGGGTTTTTGAGTCCTACTTATTCCTCCTCTGTCTCCACCCCTTTTATATAGTATATGACTACGTTTTTTTTTTTTTTTTTTTTTGAGATGGAGTTTCGCTCTTGTTACCCAGGCTGGAGTGCAATGGCGCGATCTCGGCTCACCGCAACCTCCGCCTCCCAGGTTCAGGCAATTCTCCTGCCTCAGCCTCCTGAGTAGCTGGGATTACAGGCACGTGCCACCATGCCCAGCTAATTTTTTGTATTTTTAGTAGAGACGGGGTTTCACCATGTTGACCAGGATGGTCTCGATCTCTTGATCTCGTGATCCACCCGCCTCGGCCTCCCAAAGTGCTGGGATTACAAGCTTGAGCCACCACGCCCGGCCGACTACGGTTGTTAAATATATTATTTAGTCCATGGATTTTAAGATAAAGGACTCTGATCAGTTAGAAAAGAATAAAATTATCAGAAATAAATGCAGTAATGGATGGACTTTGTGTTCACCATGAGGGGGATGAGTGAATTTTTATTCCTATTCACCATAGTTGTACAATAGGTATGACAATGTTATTCTCCTTGTTACTAAGATTAACTGTAATAAGATGTGTATAAACAGATGTTAGGAGTCAAAAATATGGACTACGTAACTCTTTTTTCTTGCTGTCTTGTGCTGAAGAGGCCAAAGAGTTAAAAGTCATATTCCCCAGGCTCCTTTCATGGTACACACTGGATGTGACTAGGTTCTGCTGTTCCAATCCAGTCACTTGAGAATGAAAGCCAAAGTAGGGTAGAGAGCATGCTTCTGAGATATCTTTTGTCTTTGTTGGCAGACACTATCAGAAAGGCATTTGATTTCTAAATGTGAGCATTGTACTAGCATCTAGTCAACTTGGTAGGTATTGAGAGGCAGAGCACTGGGAAGCCATGGGTTGGTGTATTTGGCTGTTATTGCATTGCTATAAATACCAGAAACTGGGTAGTTTATAAAGAAAAGAGGTTTAATTGGCTCATGTTTCTGTAGAAGGTACAGGAAGCATAGTGGTTTCTGTTCCTGTGGAGGCCTCAGGAAGCATGTTATCATGGTGGAAGGCAAAGGAGGAACAAAGTGTTTCATATGGTGGGAGCAGGAGCAAGAGAGAGAGGAGGGAGATGCTACACACTTTTAAGCAACCAGGTATTGTAGAACTCACTCACTATAATGAGAAAGCACCAAAGGGATGGTGCTAAACCATTCATGAAGGATCCATGCCTGTGATCCAATCACCTCCCACTAGGTCTCACTTCTAATGTTGGGGATTACAATTTGACATAAGATTTGGGTGGGAACACATCCAAACCATTATCCGTGGAGCAAATTATATCAGGCATTGGATTGTTCTGGAACAGGTAGAGTTAATAGCAGTTCAGTTATTCAATTAACTCAACAAATATTTAGCACCTGCCATATGTCAGACACTCTTCCAGGTCGTTGGGATATATCAGTGAACAAAACACACCATGATCTCTCCCCTTGTGGTGCTTACATGCCAACAATTGTTTCCTGGTCTGGTGGCTTATGCATTATATTCCTAATTGGAGCAGCACTGTAAATTATTGGCCTGTGTTTCCTGATTGTAGAAGAAACAGTAGTTCCCTTGTGGCCTGGCTCTGTAGTATGACTTTGGTAGTCATTTCTGAAAGCCCAGATGAGAGCCTCTATCAGCCTTCCCAAAGACAAGTTAAATAGCACCCTGCTTTAAATTTCTTTTTGCTTAAACTATTTAGAGACAATTATGTTGTCAGCAAAGGGACACTGACCAATAAAAAGCCATTCTCTTGAGGTACTCATTCATTTCCACTTCAACCACGTTGAGAATCTGAGACATTTTTTAATGTCTGCCCAGCTGACATGCCACCTCTGGCTCTCTGACCCTTTCTTATTACTCTCATAATTAATTTCTACCTCCTCTGAGTGCTATGCAATCTGCGTCTTTTATAGGGCTTATCAAACTGGGTGACTTAGTCGACTCTCCTGGTCTTCTACTCTTGTACACACAAACACACAGGACAAGGACTTGGTCTTATTAACTTGTATACCTATGAGTCCTAACAGTAATAAATATGGTCACCAATATTTACTTACATATTGATAAATAACTCACAAATTTCCTTATTTAAAAAGTTTTTCCCTTGCATTTACACTCTTCAGTTCCCTAAATCATTTATTGGTATATTTTTAAGCATTTTATGTAAAATTGTTGTTGAATTTTAGGTTTAGAAATAATGTCAGCAATTAGGTAATACAAACTCCTTCTCCAAATCAGGCATTTCAGGTCAGAATGATTCGGCTTCTTGTTTCAAGTTCAGTGTTCTTTTGCTTTATTTTATGTTTACTAATAATAGCTTAGCTTGACCTTAGTCTAGTTTGTAATTTCAGTGAAAATATGTATTGTATTTAAAATCTCTCAGGGCTCCTCATGCTATTTAGATGAGAGGATAAGTGGCAACTAAAGTGCTTCCTTATACTCTACCAAAAATGAATGTATGGAGATGTGCCATGCAAAGGTGGGGCATTCTCCATTCAGAGTGAGTTCTTTTGTCAACAAATAGGTTCATGGAGAGACACTAGATAATCTGTCAAATATTTGATTCTGATTTCATAAATTATATATCATTCTCTTCTGCCTTATAACTTTGCTCTGTAAAGTACAAAATGATACTAAACTATCAATGTATGTGCTTTTATTTACAAAATTGGAGTGCAAACCAGTTAGGTTATCGATGTATTACAAGAGCATTTTTGTATTACAAGAGCTTTTTCTCTTAACCTATTTTACTGCAAGTGTGTTGTTCCATCTCTCTCCCAGGAGACTGTGGACTTCATGAGAGCAAGCCTCATGTCTTCATGCTAGTAGGTTCCATCCTATGAAAGTGCTTAGCTGAGGGCTACAGGATTTATGTTTGCTCAATAGAGCATTTTTTGTTTTGTTTTGTTTTGTTTTGTTTTTACAAAAATAGGCCATCTGTAAGAAAATAAACCACAAACCTTCCCAAATTAAATGAAGTGAAAACAACTTATTTTCTTGGGTTTCTTTTGAATTTTTTTTTTTTTTAGAAATTGGTTGGTGCTTCCCTCTTGTTTATGGATCATCCACTTTAGCAAGTTTCTAGGATCTTTACAATAATTCAAGGAAGAAGGAAATTTTGTTTGCTCTACCTGTTTGTTTATTTATAGTTTTTGCAAAAGCTGTTCAGTTCTCCTTCCAAAATTACTCCACACGACAGAAAGCATTTAGAGCACAGGCAGACATGTTAGCACTTTGAAATGACCCCAATTAACAGACTTGACAATTGCTTCACCAAATGTGGTCAAAAGTGGAAAAGGTCCATTTTTAAGTGGTACTTCTGAGAAGCGTGAACTCATAATGGAAAACATACTCACATAATCTTATGAACAAATCATCTTGAAAATTAGTCATACACAAGTTGGATATAAAACACTGTGGTTTTTACAGAGCACACACGTGAACTCTAGAGAGCGTAATATGATTCCTCTCCATGTTATCAGCCATGGTTGATGAGCAGGTGCTGTGAATGAAGACCAATGAATAAGAGACCCAGTTGTTCAGGAGCCTCTGCATCAAATGAAATTCAGACACAGTGATTCTCATATACTTTAAAACTGAAATGAACTGTAAGGATATTTCCTGATCGAAATTGAAAGACATTGCAAACCTAAGTGACATAATGAAAGACAAATTTAGTACTTAGATATTTAGCTCACTTAATCTTTTTGCCATCTTTCTCAAGTGAGTTAGAGAGTAGATAGTAGGCCATTTTTGTATTAATTTTATATATCCCAGGGAACAATACAACTTTTCATGTCTCAGACTAGCAAAAGAAACATGAATAAGAATTTTTTTTCCTCCATAGGACCTCACTTGGTTACAAATCTGTGTTGACCATAAATCAGAGCCTCCCTATCCTTTAACGCATTCATTGGAGAACTCGGTTCTATAAGCAATTAAAGTGTTAACTTGGTTCATTAATGCAGGGAATATTCACGATTTTCCACCTTGGAAGAGACAAATTCTGTCATCCCTTTAATAGAACTCTGCTGGAAATCAAACACAATTTTTATTCTGGGGAATGATTACTGTGTCTTGTTTAATTCTCCCCTAACAAATGTCAGCACTAATGTATTACAGATTATTCAGTCAATTTGATGGTTCCAGGTGAAAGAAAGGAACACAAATCTCTTCTTTTAGTGTAAAAAGGGTCAGCCGGATGACTTCCCCTGCAGGAGCCGAGATGAGGCTTGACATGAATCAATCAAGAAGGCTCAATTTTACAGTTATAGTGCCTAATGCCTAAACATGAGCGTACTGGTGGAAATTAGCACCCGATTATGAGCATACATGATCTTCCCCTGGAAGACAATAATATTGGCATTAAGCTTCTCAAGAGGGAAGATGCTGCTGGTTTTTAATATGTCTTAAATTATGTCAGGAAAAACACTGGAACATCACACAAAAGCCACAGTCAGTGTCTATTGCTATCTCATAAAGCTGGAGATCTTTACAACAATATTGACACAGGAGCAGGCAAGCAAATGTCAGCCAATATAACATATGAAATACTTAACGTAACCAATTTTCACCTGTCAATCAGCAGGGAATAATGACTGATGCAAGGAATCAATACGCCACAATTGAATTCCAGATCACAAACTTGTTTCGTTCTGTGCTATAAAAGACTGTCAAATGTCACACCCCAAGAGATGCAACAGGATTCCAAAGATTTATTTATTTCAAGCTCTGAAGTCTATTAGCAATAGTGTTCCTTTGCTATTGGAAATAGAGCTTCGATGACATTAAATTTTCAGAAATGACAGCTCCCTTTTCTGATAAATTAATGACAGAACTTTCTTAGTCCCATATTTATTTTTTTTTCTAACATTAAGTACAATTATATTCAACCAGTACTTGGGATTTCAGAAAGCAAATATTTGACATCATTTGTCAAGTAAACTGCTCACAGTGCCAAATATTCCCTTAGACAAGTTGTCCTATACATGGTAAAAAAATGAAAATTGCATATGACAAACCTTAAGCTTATGTTAAATCCAAACCTTAACATTATGCAGATGCTTGATAGCAAATTAGATTTATAAAATTTTGTCCTCTTCACATAATAATATGCAACTCTATTCTCTGTACAGTATGATGAACTGTTGAAAAGAAATGAATCTGTAAATATGGTTGTGCTACCTAGAACACAAGACACTTATCTTTTTTCATGACAGCGTAATTTTTAGGGTTGATAGTCTGAACCTATTTTTAAAGAAAACAATTTGATATTGATAAAAATTTTTAAATGTGACTTTGATGTGTTATAATAACTAGAGATATGCTTTTAATAAATCAAGAGAAAAATAAAGCATGGAAAATTGCTATAAACCCTTCCCTAGATATTTCTATAGGAACATACACTGTCAACTCAATTATTTTATCTTTTGCTTAATATTCTCCCTAACCAAATAGGAAAAACATAAAATATTAGTTTTTTTAAATAAAGAAAAATACCTCAGTAGTGATTTAAAAAAAAAAAAAAAAAAACCTCCTTTTTTCCTCCTTTGGGACAAGAAAAATACAAGTTACATACTTCTCTGTGCAAAACGAGGTAACAAGCTAATTTTGCCTCACAATCTAATTTCTGTTTCTGTGTGTGGCAGAAATATCAGACTTTTGCACCATCCCCTATGGCTGTAAGAGCAGAACAAAATCAAAACCCACTACATTTTTGGCAAGAGCTCACAGAGGCATCTGCTGAATGAGCACTTTATCATCAACATTATTTGGCCAACCCCTTGCCTGTAGCCCTTTACAGGGCTTTTTCATATGGATTTGTAAATGGTGCCAATATAGTGGGACTATATATTAGACAGACTCTGCACTTTACCTGAGCTGATTCCTTTGGTAGGTTTTATCATCTCATGACAACTCCCGTTATATAGTTGATCTGACCTAACATGAAATGTTTAAGAGGAATTGTTTTCTTTAGATATATTTGGCATAGAAATAGATAAAACCCAAATACAGCATGTTGAGAATCTGTTTGTTTATGAACAGACCAGCAAAATGTCTGCATTGTTTATAAATGGGAATAAAATACTGTTAAGGCAGAGTTATTCATGTGGTTGAGTGGACTGATTAAACCCAGAGAGAACATCTTGGCAGAGGTGCTGTATCCTTCATTTGTTCTTCACTGAAAATGATAACATCAAACTGTAAACGTTAAGATTGAAAAGCCACTAGCGTGTTGTCTAATTTCAGCTGCAGAAGCTGCTGTGCTCTCTTGGTGACTTTATGAGGGAATAAGATTATAGGTCACAAGAGCTTCTTTATTTCCCACCTGTAGCTTCTAACAACATTTTATTAAGGATTTTTCTATCTTCTTTCTCTGACCTATGGGGGTTGAAATCCTAACAGCTGTAACAGGACCCTGACCAAAACGGTATTAACATAGATTAGTGATTCTGAAATGAAGTATCTTTTTATCAGAGCCCCATTTATGAATGGTTGCTAATGTTTTTACAGTGTGAATAAGATAAACATGATATATCATTATGTAAATAGAAAAGCAGCCCTTAATATGGTTAAACACTTAGTGCTTCATGTTTGCTTCGCAGAAAATCACACCAAGCTATTGTTATTTGAAGATTTAATGTTAATTTGTAAAACAAACATGTTGGAGAGTAATTCATAAATAACTTCTTGACAGGCAGTTACTTCCTGACTTGTTTAGATGGTTTCTTAATTGCTCACTTATAGACTATATCTCCAAAATAAAAACTTGGGAAAGGGGATTTTAAATGCATATGCAGTATGCATACTTATTGGACGATATAAATTCTCATTGTTGAGGATCACTTTTGAGATGAGATTCATGATTTCTTGACTAAATAGTTTTGAAGGGTAATGAGATGATATTTGCAGGGCACTTGGAGAGCAAGGAAAGGTGTTAAGTACCCGGTATATCTTTGGTCTTCATTCAGAGATACACTCTAAGTATATCTTAGAATAAAGGTAAACACAGTAGAATAATAACACCCTATTCACCACTCTAATAGAATAAAAATTAGAGGCAACACATTGGTCACTGGAATGTCTGAGGTTTTTATTTCCTAATATTGCTTCAAACTGAAGCCAATGCTGCTTCTATTTTTTTTTAAAGAAACTAAATGTGTTTTCCAGACATTATGTCACTAATCCTAAATCAACTTAGCTCCAGATACTGTCAAATCAGACCATCTTGAGGATTTTGTGGCTCTGAGGCTCAATTCCTAAAATTGTTAACTCAAACTTTTACTACTGTTAGCCAAATCGACTCTAGAGTCCACTTAATTTTTTTCTGTAAAATTTTTAAAAGGTAAAGTTTCATTTGTTCTGTAGTCAGGTGGAGGATTTGAGAATACTTTAACAATAATTGTGTTTATATGAAACAGATCAAAAAAGAGTCAATCTTATGTTTTCAGCTGTCTTAATGACAAAATTGGATTGTCTGCAGAGCTGATTCAATCAATAGTGGAGAAATCAGTTGATATGGCAAAGAGGGATTGGAAAAAAGACCAGCAGGTTCAGTATAGTCATGGCCTGTTTACCTAAGAACCAAATAGCCAATGTGTTGTTTACCTTGAGAAGCACTTCTCTACTTTGCATTTGTCCTTATGAATATGAATGAACATGTAATACAGAAACAAACTCCCAGTAGAGGCTGTCTTTGGTTATTATAATGAATCAGATATTGGGAAGCTACCAAAATTGTGTCAAACTTTTTTTTATATAATTTGGGTTATGTTTTGGTAGAAATATTCATTAGATGAGAATGGAAAGAAATAATGAACATTAGAAACATATTTCAAAGGCACATACTTAACTAAAAAGACGCGAAACTAAGTTGATTTTATTGTATCTACAATAAAATCTACAATAAAAGGCTTTCTCTAGCCTTCCTTCATCTGCCTTACTCATTTTTTTTATATAAGATAGTCCTTACAAGGAAATCCCAGTGTTCTAGTCTGTGTTATCTTAGAGTTTAACAGGATGGAAATACAAATGTCAAGCTGGAGAGACTCAGTGCTGTAAGTTGAATTATATCCCCCAAAAGATGCTGAAGTCATAACTCTCAGTTCTTGTGTATGTGACTTTATTTGGAAATAGGGTTTTTGCAGATTATCAAGTTAAAATAAGGTCATTAGGGTGGGATCTAATCCAAAATAATTGTGACCTTATAAAAAGGAGAAATTTGGACACATGGTGAATGCCATATGAATATGAAGAAATCAGGGTGAACTCTCTTCCTTGTTATCTACAAGCCAAGGAAAGCCAAATATTACCAGCAAACCACCAGAAGCTAAAAAAGAGGCATGAAACAGTTTTTTCCTCTCAGCCTGTAGTAGTCTGTTCTCACACTGCTATAAAGAGCTACCTGAGATGGGGTAATTTATTTAAAACAGAGGTTTAATTGGCTTATGGCTTCACAGGCTATACGGGAAGCATGGCTGGAAAGGCCTCAGGAAACTTCTTATCATGGCCAGAAGGGGAGGGGAAAGCAGGCACATCCTACATGGCTGGAGCAGGAGGAATAAAGAATGAAAGGGGAGATGCTGCACACATTTAAAACAACCAGATCTCATGAGAACTCACTATCACCAGAACAGCAAGGGGAAAATCGAACCCCATGTTTCAATCACCTCCCACCAGGCCCCTTCTCCAATATTGAGGATTACAATTTGACATGAGATTTGGATGGAGACACAGATCTAAACCTCTCCTTCTCAGACTTGTAGCCCCTGAACTGTGGAATGATACTTTGTTGTTGTTTAAGCCACCAAGAATAGTCTAGTTTATAGCAAAAAATATATGCAGTAATTACAAACTAATCTATATCATCAAAATTTCCCTTTCTTTCTTTTATTTATAATATGAAAACAAAGAATAAAACCATGAGAATCTCAAGCAGCTAGTTAACTGAATCTTTTTGTGAACATGTGTCTGGAGTGATGAAATGACTTCAATTGTACCGGAGAGTCTGAAATCAAGGCACAACTCAGAACTTTCAGAATGCTCTGGATCTTTTGCTGAGTAGGATCTTATATATTCTTGGGCAGTATCACACTGGTATTCTTTGAGGAAAATAAAAAGTTTCTTCTTCGTAACTTGACATTATGGAAATATACTTTATTTGCTGCTTTATCAATAAACTTATAGAAAAAATTCCCACCAAAATTCAGTGACGCTCCTAAATGAGTCAGGTAGCATGTGTGAGATACATATAGCCCCACTTTAGTCCCCTCTAAGGAAACCATGTCATCGGAGTCAGAATTACTTTAGGTAAGATAGCTCCATGGTTTTATTTTTCAGTCAAATACACTTGCCATAAGCACAAACACAAAGCCATTGAGCTATCTTGTCTAAAGTAATAGAGCCTATTTGACAATTTTTTTTAATTATATTTGGGCTCTGGGGTAAATGTGCACATCCTTCATCCTGCAGGATTGTTGCATAGGTACATACATGGTGTGGTGGTTTGCTATCTCCATCTCCCCTCCCCCTGTTGCCTACATCAGTCATCTTTCCCGGTGTTATCCCTTCCCACCCTCCCCTCCCTCTCCACTGTCCCACACCTTCCTCTCCCCTCCACCCCTGAAACCTAGCCCTGTGCGTGTTGTTCCCTTTTCTGTACCCTAGTGTTCTCATTGTTCAACACTCACCTATGAGTGAAAACACGTGGTGTTTGGTTTTCTGTTCTTGTGTCAGTTTGCTGAGAATGATGGTTTCCAGATTCATCCATGTCCCTACAAAGGACATGAACTCATTGTATTTTATGGCTGCATAGTATTCTATGGTGTATATGTGCCACAGTTTTTTTGTCCAGTCTATCATTGATGGGCATTTGGTTGGTTCCGGGTCTTTGCTATCGTAAACAGCGCCACAACAAACATATGTGTGCATATGTCTTTATGATAGAAAAATTTATAATCCTTTGGGTATATTCCCAGTAATGGGATTGCTGGGTCAAATGAAATTTCTATTTCTAGATCCTTGAGGAATCGCCACACTGTCTTCCACAATGGTTGAACTAATTTACACTCCCACCAACAGTGTAAAAGTCTTCCTTTTTCTCCACATCCTTTCCAGCATCTGTTGTCTCCAGATTTTTTAATGATTGCCATTCTAACTGGTGTGAGATGGTAACTCAATGTGGTTTTGATTTGCATTTTTCTAATGACCAGTGATGACAAGCATTTTTTTCATGTTTTTTGGCCTCATAAATGTCTTCTTTTGAAAAGTGTCTGTTCACGTCCTTTGCCTACTTTCGAATGGGTTTGTTTTTTTCTTGTAAATCTGCTTTAGTTCTTCTTAGATTCTGGATATTAGCCCTTTGATGGGTAGATTGCAAAAATTTTTGCCCATTCTGTTGGTTTCTGGTTTACTCTAATGATTGTCTCTTTTGCTGTGCAGAAGTTCTTAAGTTTAATTAGGTCGCATTTGTCTATTTTGTCTTTTGTTGCCATTGCTTTTGGTGTTTTAGTCATGAAGTCCTTGCCTGTGCCTATGCCCTGAATGGTTTTGCCTACGGCCTCTTCTAGGGTTTTTATGGTGTTAGTTCTTATGTTTAAATCTTTAATCCATCTGGAATTAATCTTTGTATAAGATGTCAGGAAGGGGTCCAGTTTCAGTTTCCTGCATATGACTAGCCAGTATTCCCAACACCATTTATTAAACAGGGAATCCTTTCCCCATTGCTTGTTTTTGTCAGGTTTGTCAAAGATCAGATGGTTGTAGATGTGTAGCATTGCCTCCAAGGCCTCTGTTCTGTTCCATTGGTCTATGTCTGTTTTGATACCAGTACCATGCTGTTTTGATTACTGTAGCCTTGTAGTATAGTTTGAAGTCAGGTAGTGTGATGCCTCCAGCTTTGTTCTTTTTGTTTAGGATTGTCTTTGTTATGTGGGCTCTCTTTTGGTTCCATATGAAGTTTAAAGTGTTTTTTTTTCAGTTCTGTGAAGAAGGTCAATGGTAGCTTGATGGGGATAGCATTGAATCTATAAATTACTTTGGACAGTATGGTTATTTTCATAATATTGATTCTTCCTAACCATTGAGCATGGAATGTTTTTCTGTCTGTTTGTGTCCTCTCTTAATTCCTTGATCAGTGGTTTGTAGTTCTCCTTGAAGAGATCTTTTACCTCCTTTGTTAGTTGTATTCCTAGGTATTTTATTCTCTTTGTAGCAATTGTGAATGGGAGTTTGCCCATGATTTGGCTCTCTGTTTGGTATTGGTGTATAGAAATGCTTGTGATTTCTGTACATTTATTTTGTATCCTGAGACTTTACCGAAGTTGCTTATCAGCTTAAGGAGGTTTTGGGCTGAGACTTTGGGGTCTTCTAAGTATATGATCATGTCATCTGCAAATAGGGACAATTTGACTTCTTCTTTTCCATATGAATGCCCTTTATTTCTTTTTCTTGCCTGATTGCGCTGGCTAGGACTTCCAATACTACATCGAATAGGAGTGGTGAGAGAGGGCATCCTTGTCTATCGCCAGATTTTAAAAGAAATGCTTCTAATTTTTGCCTATTCAGTATAATATTGGCTGTGGTTTTGTCAGAAATAGCTTTTATTGTTTTGAGATATATTCCATTGATACCTAGTTTATTGAGAGTTTTTAGCATAAAAGGCTGTTGAATTTTGTTGAAGGCCTTCTCTGCAGCTATTGAGATAATCATGTGGTTTTTGTGTTTGGTTCTGTTTATGTGATGCATTATGTTTATAGATTTGCATATGTTGAACCAGCCTTGCATCAGCAGGATGAAGCCTACTTCATCATGGTGGATAAGCTTTTTGATGTGCTGTTGGATTTGGTTTGCCAGTAATTTACTGAACATTTTTGCATCAATGTTCATCATGGATATTGGCCTGTAGTTTTCTTTTTTAGTTGTATCTCTGCCACATTTTGGTATCAGGATGATGTTGGTCTCACAGAAAGAGTTAGGAAGGATTGTATCTTTTTGTATTGTTTGGAATAGTTTCAGAAGGAATGGTACCATCTCCTCTTTGTATGTCTGGTAGAATTCAGCTGTGAACCCATCTGGACCTGGACTTTTTTTGGTCAATAGGCTATTAATTGCTGTCTAGACTTCAGACCTTGTTATTGGTCTATTCAGGGTTTCAACTCCTTGTTGGCTCAGTCTTGGGAGTGTGGAAGTGTCCAGGAATTTATCCATTTCTTCCAGATTTACTTATTTATGTGCATAAAATTGTTTGTAGTAATCTCTAATGGTAGCTTGTGTTTCTGAGGAATTGGTGGTGATCTCCCCTTTATTGTTTTTTATTGCATCTATTTGATTAGTCTCTCTTTTGTTTTTTATTAGTCTAGCTAGTGGTCTATTTTGTTTATCGTTTAAAAAAAAAACTGGCTCCTGGATTTACTGATTTTTTGGAAGGGTTTTTTTGTGTGTGTCTCTATCTCCTTCGTTTCTGCTCTGATCTTTGATATTTCTTGTCTTCTGCTTGCTTTTGAGTTTGTTTTGATCTTGCTCCTCTATCTCTTTCAATTTTGATGAAAGGGTGTTGATTTTAGATCTTTCCTTGTTTCTCATATGGGCATTTATTGCTGTAAATTTCCCTCTAAATGCTGCTTTAAATGCATCCCATAGGATCTGGTACCTTGTGTTTTCATTCTTGTTGGTTTCAAATAACATTTTTATTTCTGCCTTTATTTCATTGTTTATCCAATCATCATTCAGGAGCAAGTTGTTCAGCATCCATGTGATTGTGTGGTTTTGAGTGCTTTTTTTAATCCTGAGTTCTAATTTAATTGCGCTGTGGTCTGAGGGATTTCCGTTCTTTTGCATTTGCTGAGGAGTGATTTACTTCCAAATATGTGGTCATATTTGGAGTAAGTGCAACGTGGTGCCGAGAAGAATGTGTATTCTGTGGATTTGGGGTAGAGTGTCCTGTAAATGTCTATTATGTCTTCTTGGTCCAAATCTTCATTTAAGTCCTGGATATCCTTATTGACTTTCTGTCTTGTTGATCTGTCCAATATTGTCAGTGGAGTGTTAAAGTCTCCCACTATTATTGTGCAGGAGTCTAAGTCTCTTTGTAGGTCTTTAAGAACTTGCTTTATGTACCTGGGTGCTCCTATATTGGGTGCATAAATATTTTAGATAGTTAGCTCTTCTTGTTGCATCAATCCTTTTACCATTATATAATGCCCTTCTTTGTCTCTTTTGATCTTTGTTGGTTTAAAGTCCATTTTATCAGAGACTAGGATTGCTACCCCTGCTTTTTTTGCCATCCATTTGCTTGGTAAATCTTCTTCCATCCCTTTATTTTGAGTCTGTGTGAGTCTTTGCATGTGAGATGGGTTTCCTGAATACAGCACACCAATGGGCCTTGACTTTTTATCCAGTTTGCCAGTCTGTATCTTTTGATTGGGGTGTTTAGGCCATTTACATTCAATGTTAATATTGTTATGTTTGAATTTGATCCTGCCATTTTGTTACTGGCTGATTGTTTTGCCCTTTAATTGATGTGGCTCCTTCATTGCGTTATTCTTTACCATTTGGTACGTTTTTGCTGTGGCTGGTACTGGCTGTTCCTTTTCCCGTTTAGTACTTCCTTCAGTAGCTCCTGTAAGGCAGGCCTTGTAGCAACGAAATCTCTCAGCGATTGCTGTCCATAAAGGATTTTATTTCTCCTTCACTTATGAAGCTTATTTTGGCTGGCTATGAAATTCTGGGTTGAAAGTTCTTTCCTTTCAACCCAGAAAGTGGGATGTTAATATTGGCCCCCACTCCCTTCTAGCTTTCAGGGTTTCTGCCAAGAGATCTGCTCTGAGTCTGATGGTCTTTCCTTTGTTGGTGACTCGGCCTTTCTCTCTGGCTGCCCTTAAGATTTTTTTCTTCATTTCAACCCTGGTGAATCTGACAACTATGTGCCTTGGGGTTGCTCTTCTTGAGGAATATCTTTGTGGTGTTCTTTGTATTTCCTGGATTTGAATATTGGCCTGCCTTTTTAGGTTGGGAAAGTTCTCTTGGATAATATCTTGAAGAGTGTTTTCCAACTTGGATTCATTCTCCCAGTCACATTCTGGTACGCTGATCAAATGTAGATTAGGTTTTTTCACATAATCCCATAGTTCTTGGAGGTTTTGTTTGTTTTTTTCACACTTTTCTCTAATCTTGCCTTCTTGTTTTATTCCATTGATTTGATCTTCTATCTCTGATATCCTTTCTTCTGCTTTATTGATTTGGCTGTTGAAACTTGTGTATGCCTTGCAAAGTTGTTGTGCTGTGTTTTCCAGCTCCATCAGGTCGTTTATGTTCTTCTCTAAGCTGGTTATTCTAATTAGCATTTTGTCTAACCTTTTTTCAAGGTTCTTAGTTTCTTTGCATTGGGTTAGAACACGGTCTTTTAACTCAGAGAAGTTTGTTGTTACCCACCTTCTGAACCCTGCTTCTGTCAATTTGTCAGATTCATTCTCTATCTTTTTTCTTTCCCTTGATGTTGAGGAGTTGTGATCCCTGGGAGGAGAAGAGGTGTTCCGTTCTTTGATAGTTTCATCCTTTTTGCGCTGTTATTTTCCCATCTTTGTGGATTTATCTTCCTTTAATCTTTGAATTTGGTGATTTCAGGAGGAGTCTCTGAGTGGACTTTTTTTCCATTGAGGTTGAAACTGTATCTTTTTTGGCCTGTAGAGGGCATTGCTGGGCTCTCTTGGGTTCAGTCAGGTTGTTGGGTGGGTGGTCCTTCCCTGGAGTTTGTTTGCAGGCGAGATTGGCCCCACCTTCCTAATGGCATCTCTCCTTCCCCAGCTGGATCTTCCTAGTTGGGGTCAAGCTGGTGTATTTGCTGCCAAACTCTCTAGCGAGGGCTTCAGTTTGAATTTTGTGGAGGTGGGGCCTGCCAGGCCTTATGGTCTATTTCCCTGCTTTCAACTCCCCCTCCCTTCTTGGGATGGCTCATCTCACTGGCATTAATCCAAACTCCCGCCCAGGGCCCTGCGACAACTTGCCTCGTGTGGCAGTAGCCACTGCTCAGATTTGCATCAACCATCCACAGGGCCCCACCATCTGGCAGGGCTCTTGTGGACCGTGGGTTGCAGGAGGGATTAGGTAAGCACAGGATCCGAAACAGAGCACGGAAGGGGTTAAGTCCCCTAACACTCTGAGCTGGCTGCACGTTTCAGGTAGGGACATGTCCCCCCCCAACTTGATTTGCCCCCCTGGGCAGTTTTCACCCTGCGCTTCCTTCCCTGGGCCTATTTCATTGCCCTATCAGTCCCATAGAAATGAACCCGGCACCTCGTTTGGAATTGTGAAGTCCTCTAGCCCTCTGCGTCTCATTCGCTGGGAGCTGCATTCCAGTGCTGGCTTCTCAAAGCCATCTTGGCACCCTCCCCCCCCATTTGACTATTAAGAACTTAATGCCAATGTCTTGATAGAAATGATCTATTCTTCCCCCAAAATAATTTCTCCCTAGCACTTGAAATATAATCTATGTATATATTTATAAACAAGGCATATGTATACATATACCTTAATTGAATATAATCTATTCCTCATCAAAAAATTTTCCTCTAACATTAAATAAAATTAAACTGCCCAAAAAAAATACAGTGAACGTCCTACTTTTTATTGGTTAATTTTGTTTAATTTTATCATTGGAAAATTACATAAACACAGATTTATTTAATGTGCCAATTTCTGTCATATTTATTATTAATATTTTGAGATCATTATCAACATAGACCTCCCAATGCACTGTATATCATTATATACTAGGGAAAATATGGAGCCTACTGTTATGCACATGAAATTCTAAAACTTGTCAATTCTCCCCTTTCTCTCTCTCTCTTTGCTTTGGCCTAAGTAGTCCTCTTTCATAGGTGAGAAACCTTGGCACAGCACAATAAATTTGGAAAAACAATGAAGTCAGTGAAAGAATGAGGATCAGCACATTCAGCCTTCTGATTGGAAGCCTAAATAATTATTCTCCAAACCAAACTTCCTGTCCATGTACTTAGCATGAAATATATATTGGGTTGAAAATGATATTTTCAAATTCTCTTTGCAATGCCAAAAGTACCATTATACAGCCTATCCTTTTTATTAAAAGATAATACTAAAAGGTTATGTAAAGGCAAAAGATTAAATCATTTAAAGTAAAAATAAGAGTCCTTTACGATTGAATTATTGCCTACATTTTATAAAACTAAAATGAGTTTATTTTGCTAAGTCAAGCAGTGAAAAGAAGGAAATATTTTTATGGCCATGCACCTCTAAAATCACTGTCCAGGAATTTTCCAGCACTAACATTTTTCATCTACAGAGACCAAAATTATGCAGATAAAGTTAGTTTCAGCAAAGATACCACAATGTAACCAAGCTTTACATACACAGGGGAAAAGCAAGCTCATAGACTCAATGCAATTTTTAAAAAATGTGGCCTTATAAAACTGTCATTCAGAAGCTAGTAAGGACTCTGCTCTATCTACTCAGGGCTGGACATTAAAACTCCTCTGGGCAGATGTGGTCAAAATAAGTAGGATTTTTCACAGTTATCAGCCAGAAAGCTGTGATAACTTTCAATGAGTCTTTTTTCCTATGAAAATATTTATAATGCTACACTAGGGTTCATATGATGCCAGTATCTTACTAAAATCCAAACAAACTTGGAAATTGGGATGTGTAACAAAAATAGAGACTTCTTCCAGCCTGTATTTTTTAAGCATTAGAAGGTATCCAGAAGTTTCTATCAGCTATAAAGTTTATCTTCCTCTACCAAAAACAAAATTATCATAAAGAACTGGTATGCCTGATTTTGAAATGTCTCACCCCAAACATAGCATCTGTATGTTTGGAAAATATTTTAGTCAGCTATTCTGTGGTCTGGGCTTTGGGTTCCTCAGCGGACAGTGGTCAGATAACATGGGTGGACTGTCTGAGTTGGTTTGGCTTATAGGGAGAAATTGTTGATTAATTTACATCATCACATTTATTTGTTGTCCCCAAATGATCTTTTTCATCTCATATATTTTTAATAAAATCTTATCTCAATCATAGGTTATACATAAAAAATGTCATAATTCTTTCACAGAAAAAAGAGGCATTAATTTTATATATCACATCAAATTTCCTCATATAAAAGTCCTCTTTAGGAATATTACACATAATATAAATAGCAGTTATTATTTTTCATATTAATGTATATTTTAGTGAAAAATAAATTTTTTCTAAGTTAATGACTTTTCTAATATTGACTTTGATATTAAAAGTAATGGCAAAAACCACAAATAAGTTTGCAGCAACTTAATGACACTATTCATCCTTGCTTTCTTACCTGATCTGAAGCTATTATATTATATTTAAAAACAAAGTGCTTTGTATTTGGATTTCAGTGATAAATATATTATTTTCTTTAAAAAATGGTAGTGTGAAGGAACCAGGAACAACGTAAGTTTTCTAACTTTTAACTTTGCTAAGTAAGGATATTATTGTTAAAAATTTACTCTATCACCACTATTTTATAAAAAACAGTAACTCTATCACAAAATAATTAAGAAAGGCAGATCCTTGGACTAAAAGGTATATTTTATAAAGGAGGATAACTGACAATTTTACTTTCACATACATAAAAATGTTGCCTTGAACGTGTAAAGATGTGATCAAAACCAGCTCTGGTCTGAGAACTGGCACATGGGAACCACAGCATTATATTGCCCCAAGAGGAGAAAAAGAATTAAACAAAAATTTTGCTTTTTATAAACTACTTGTTCTAAATTAAGGATGCCTGTGTAAATAATTTGGATATCTGACTATCCAGTCACAGTTACAATAGTAAATTGTGTTTTAAGAGAGAAATTCCTTGTATCTTCTTGTAGGAGTCTGAATTTCTGTTGCCATTTATTATAAGTGCCTCTATTTACATCCATAAAGACATGGGGGTAGAGGCTGGTTGCCATCCTAGGAAAGAACAAAGAAAGACATGTTGGTATCTAGGTGATAATCTTACAAATCTCTCCATTTTACCTTTACGTATTACTTTCATTTTGAGAGATCAAAGAAATGAATTCTTTGTCAGTGACAGTCCTTTGATGGGTGGTGCCCCAAAATATCTAAAATTATTTTGGATTATTTTTCTGTAAACTTTCAGATAATATTGATTTTCACTTGTATTTACTTTGAACTAAAACCATAATAGATAATTTCACTGATTTCCATAGTCAGGGAAAAATCATGAGGGTACTATTCCTCCAGGCTTTTTGGATAGTTTCTTTCTCCTGTTCAGAGAGAAATCAAAAGTGCAAAATATATGTATTTTAATTGTTTCCCTTGTAGTTTTTTCTTTAAATATGTGTGTGTGTGTGCGTGTGTGTGTGTGCGCACATTTGTATTTATATGCATATAATATAGCTTGAATATATGGTGCAATGGATATTTTTTAAATATTTAAAGTGAACAGAAAAACTGTAATTTTGTAAAAGGCAATTCTATACCTTGACACCTTTCCTTCTAAAATTCTAAGATAAACTCATTTAATGGAATAAAAAGTATATGATTTTTTCTCATTCAAATTTAAAAACATATATATACTGTGAAATTAATTAAAATCCATGAAACAGAAATTGTTACACTTCACCTGAAGTCCAGGATCCTGTGCTATTAAAAGTTTCCTTATCTCAAGCAGAGCTTTGGCAAAATTGTTTCAAAAAATGTAAAGTAACAGCACAGATTTTCCACTGACATGAAATCATCTTACTTTTGTGAGTTTCAGTTAAGATCTTGATCTTAACATTTTTCATTCATTGCAGCATCGTATAATAGGCACATTTGTTCAGAGAACAACTTTTTTTTTTCTTTTTAATATTTAACTTATAAAACTATGCCAAGAAATGATAGGACCTTGACAAACTGGTTAGAACTAAAGTATTTTAAGTTGGAAACAGCTGTCAAACACGCATGCGTTATTAGGGCACAATGTGTTCGACCTTAATAATATGAGTTATGTGAATCCAGTACAATAGCAGTGCTGCTGATGTTTTCTTAGTGCTATGATAAAATGATATATATGGGATGGTGCTACTAGAAGCATTTTACTTTTAAGTATAATTTCATGGGTTTCTAAAAGATAAGTTAGTGGAGTTTTAAGTAGAAAAGGAAAAAAAAATAACAGTGATACTTAGTACTCTTCAAAAGTCTTTCAATCCAGAAAGAAAAGCACTTTATAAACTCTGAAGCTCATTAACCTTCACAAAATACTGGCCAGTTAGGTGGCAAATGCTACTCTCCTCAGTTCATAGACGAATGAACTGAAGCACCGAGAGCTTAACTGATTTTTCCAATTCACAAAGCAAGTCACGGCGAAAAGGGAGGTCACAGAGAATTCCTGATTATTGGTTCACCTGGGGCTCTACTCTCTGGACAAAATAATTTGTTGAATAAGCACCTATTGATTATAACTTGCTGGAAAATGTCATTTGACATTTGCCCAAATAATTTGCTCATGATACAATCATACTATACAACCTCTAAAAGGACAATATTGCCTGTTTGACCCAAACACTATAATAATTTGGATCAATGCAGGAAAAATTTTAGTCTGCTTTTATATTAAGGTATAAAATATATGAATATTTGAAGAAATTAATACTTTGTTTTCAGCAATAAGTAAAATGAACACCACCCTTATTTGCTTTCTTTAAGGGTTTTTCCAATATCCTGAAGAGGGCAAAGTCATATGTATCTTTATTCAGCTCCTGTAATACAAAACCAAAAAGATAACTGATTTTTTTTTAAATCAGGGGTTTCAAAAAGGTAGGAACTTAATGCTACTTAAAAAAATTAATTGCTATGATATTGATAAAGTTAGGTGAGCAGTTCCTTTTATTATTTTGTCTCCCATTGTATCTATTTTAAATTCTACATAATAAAATATTAAAGTATCACAGTGCTTGACACACATAAAATAATTATTCTCAAAGACAAAATATAAAATAAAAAATGAAGAAATACATATTTGAAAGTGTACAGAAATTTGACCTGCTTTTCACACTATTCTGAAATGTTATTGCATACCAAAAGCTGTTCAGATAAAACTATTCCCAGGCCACAAAATGTTAAAGGATGATCTCATATGTCAGCTTCCTTTAATATGACAAAGCAGATAGAAGTAAAATAATTTTCTCAGTACAAAATAGGCAATGCCTAGAAAATCTTATATCAGTGTTTCTGGAAATTTGGGGATCCTATTGGTCACGTAGTTTCAAATAACAAAAGGCTATCAGAACAGATCCCAACAACCTTGTTTACCTTGATTAAAGTGAAACTGTCATCAGTTTAATTATAGCCAAAAGAATAAGAATATAGAAAAAATAAATGGATGCAAGAAGGAATGAAGAAAAGAAGGAAGAAATGGAGGGAGTGAAAGAGGGAGGGAGGAAGGAACCCAGTGAATAACAGTGGACAACACAGAAAGTTCATTAAACTTAGGGATTTCTCTGTTTTTTTTTTGTTGTTGTTGTTTGGTTTTGTTTGTTTTTTTTTTTTTTTTTTTTTCATTTTCACAGATAGCTTGTTTCTAGTTTTTAGGATTGAATATTCGTATGTTCCTATAAGGGTTCAATAGGCTCAGAAGTGTCGCTTCTTAGATTTTACAAAAAAGAGTGTTTCAAACTTGAATAAAAGGACAGGTTCTATTCTGTGATATAAAACAGCACAAGTGTTTTCACCCATAGCTTGTTTTTAGGGTTTTGTTTGTTTTTAAAAGTGTTTATTTTACTTTAAGTTCCAGAATACATGTGCAGAATGTGCAGGTTTGTTACATCGATATATGTGTACCATGGTGGTTTGCTGTACCTATTGACCCATCCATTAAGCTTCCTTCCCTTGCCCTCCACCTCCAACAGGCTCTGATGTGTGTTAATCCCCTCCCTGCCTCCATGTTTCTCATGGCTCAACTGCCACTTATGAGTGAGAGCATGTGGTGTTTGGTTTTCTGTTCTTGTGTTGGTTTGCTGAGGATAATGGCTTCCAGCTTCATCCATATCCCTGCAAAGGAGATGATCTCATTTCTTTGTGTGGGTGTGTAGTACTCCATGGTATATATGTACTACATTTTATTTATCCAGTCTATAACTGATGTGCATTTGGCTTGGTTCCATTACTTTACTGTTGTAAATGGTGCTGCAATAAACATAACATATGTGTACATGTGTTTTCATAGTAGAATGATTTATAATCTTTTGGGTATATGCCCAGTAATGGGATTGCTGGGACAAATGGTATTTCTGGTTCTAGATTCTTGAGGAATCACCACATTGTCTTCCACAATGGTTTAACTAATTTACATTTTCACCAACAGTGTAAAAGTGTTTCTGTTTCTTTACAGCCTTGCCAGCATCTATTGTTTCTTGACTTTTTAATAATTCACCATTCTGACTAGCATCTGATGATATCTCATTGTGGTTTTGATTTGGATTTCTCTAATGATCAGTAATATTGAGCTCTTTTTCCTATGTTTGTTGGCTATGTAAATGTCTTCTTTTGAGAAGTATCTGTTCATATTTTTTCCCACTTTTGATGGGATTATTTTTTTCTTGTAAATTTCTTTGAATTCCTTGTAGATTCTGGATATTACATATTTGCCAGATGGTAGCATGGTACTAGTACTAAAACAGACATATAGACCAATGAAACAGAACAGAGACCTCAGGAATAACACCACACATCTACAATCATCTGATCTTCAACAAATCTGAGGAAAACAATGGGGAAATCATCTCCTATTCAATAAACGGTGTTGGGAAAACTGTCTCACCATATGCAGAAAACTGAACCTGAACCCCTTCCTTATACCTTATACAAACATTAACTCAAGATGGATTAATGACTTAAATATAAAACTCCAAACCATAAGAATCCTAGAAGAAAACCTAGTCAATACCATTCAGGACATAGGCATGGGCAAAGACTTCTTGATGAAAACACCAAAAGCAATTGTAACAAAAGCCAAAATTTACAAATGGGATCTGATTAAACTAAGGAGCTTCTGCACAGCAAAAGAAACTATCATCAGAATGAACAGGAAACCTATGGAATGGGATTTCAATCTATCTTTTTTCTCCTGTCCTTCTTTCCATTACTTTGTTTATTTCTCATGATTTCTCACTAGCTATTGTAATTATATCTGTTTTTATTTAACTTTTAAGTTCAGGGGTACATGTGCAGGTTCGTTACATACATAAACTTGTGTCATGGGGTTTTTATGTACAGATTATTTTATCACCCAGGTACTAAGCCTAGTCCGCATTAGTTATTTTTCCTGATCCTCTCCCTCCTCCCTCCCCTACACTCTGACAGGCCTCAGCGTCTGTTATTCCCCTCTATGCATCCATGTGTTCTCATCATTTAGCTCAAAATTATAAGTAAGAACATGTGATATTTCTTTTCCTGTTCCTGCGTAGTTTGCTAAGGATAATGGCCTTAAGCTTCATCCATGATGCTACAAATAACATGATCTTAGTTTTAAATGGCTGTGTAGCATTCCATGGTATCACATTTTCTTTATCCAGTCTATGTATCACATTCTCTTTATCCAGTCTACTACTTATGGTCATATAGATTGATTCTATGTCTTTGCTATTGTGAATACTGCTTCAATGAACAAATATGTGCTGCGTGTATCTTTACAAGAGAACGATTTATATTCCTTTGGGAATATACCAAGAAATGGGATTTCTGGGTCAAATTATATTTCTATTTTTAGGTCTTAGAGAAATCGCCACATTGCTTTCCAAAGGTTGAACTAATTCACACTCTCACCAAAAGTGTATAAGCATTCCTGTTATTTTTTGACTTTTTATTAATAACCATTCTGATTGATGTGAGATGGTATCTTATTGTGCTTTTGATTTGCATTTCTTTAATCATCAATGATATTGAGCTTTTCTTCATATGCTTGTTGGCTACACGTATGTCTTCTTCTGAGAAGTGCCTGTTCATGTCCTTTGATCACTTTTTAATGGAGTTGTTTGTTTTTTACCTTGTTAATTTGTTTAAGTTCCTTATAGATGCTGGATACTAGACCTTTGTCAGATGCATAGTTTACCAAAAGGTTTTCACTTTTTGAGGTTGTCTTTGTACTCTGTTAATACTTTGTTTTGCTGTGAAGCACGTCTTTAGTTTAATTAGACCCCAGTTGTTAATTTTTGCTTTTGTTTCAATTGCTGTTGGCATCTTTGTCATGAAATCTTTGCCTGTGCAAAGATTCTGGACATAGGTCCAGAATGGTATTGCTGAAGTTGTCTTCCAGGGTTTTATAGTTTTGAGTTTTATATTTAAGTATTTAATCCATCTTGAGCTAATTTTTGTATATGGTGTAAGAAAAAGGTCTAGTTTAAATCTTCTGCATTTGACTAGCCAGTTATTCCAGCACCATTTATTGACCAGGGAGTCCTTTTCCCCTTGCTTGTTTTTGTCAGGTTTGTTGAAGACCATATAGTTGTAGGTATATGGACTTATTTCTTGGCTATTTTGTTCCATTTGTCTATGTGTCTGTTTTTGTACCAGTACCATGCTGTTTTGGTTATGATAGCCATGCAGTGTAGTTTGAAGTTGGGTAATATGATGCCGCCAGCTTTACACTTTTTGCTTAGAATTGCCTTGGCTATTTGGGTTGTTTTTCGGTTTCGTATGAATGTCAAAATAGCTTTTTCTAGCTCTGTAAAGAATGTCATTTGTAGATTGATAAGAATAGCATTGATGCTACAAATTGCTTTAGACAGTATGGCCATTTTAATGATATTGATTCTCTCTATCTGTAAGCATGGGATGTTTTTTCCATTTGTTTCTGTCTTCTCTAATTTCTTTGAAGAGTGTTTTGTAATTCTCATTGTAGAAATATTTCGTTTCCCTGGTTAGCTGTATTTTTTTAATTTATTCTTTTATAGCTTTATTGAGGTATAACTACTATACAATCAAATTCACTCACATTAGATGTACAATTTAATGAGTTTATTTTTTATTATTTTTTATTTTTTTATGTTGTGAAAGTTTCTTAGTTTGTCTTTTTTATTGCATTTTAGGTTTTGGGGTACATGGGAAGAACATGCAAGATTGTTGCATAGGTACACAAATGGCAGTGTGATTTGCTGCCTTCCTCCCCTTCACCTATATCTGGCATTTCTCCTCATGCTATCTCTTTCCAACTACCCACACTGCACTGTCTCTCCCCTATTTCCCCCCAACAGACCCTAGTGTGTGATGCTCCCCTCCCTGTGTCCATGTGTTCTCATTGTTCAACACCCACCTATGAGTGAGAAAATGAGGTGTTTGATTTTCTGTTCTTGTGTCAGTTTGCTGAGAATGATGGTTTCCAGGTTCATCCATGTCCCTACAAAGGACACAAACTCATTGTTTTTGATGGCTGCATAATATTCCATGGTGTATATGTGCCACATTTTCCCTGTCCAGTCTATCATCGATCGGCATTTGGGTTGGTTCCAGGTCTTTGCTATTGTAAACAGTGCTGCAAAGAACATTCATGTGCATGTGTCCTTATAGTAGAACAATTTATAATCCTTTGGATATATACCCAGTAATGGGATTGCTGGGTCAAATGGAATTTCTATTTCTAGGTCCTTGAGAAATAGCCACACTGTCTTCCACAATGGTTGAACTAATTTACACTCCCACCAACAGTGTAAAAGTGTTCCTATTTCTCCACATCCTCTCCAGCATCTGTTGTCTCCAGATTTTTTAATGATCGCCATTCTAATGGGTGTGAGATGGTATCTCAATGTAGTTTTAATTTGCATTTCTCTAATGACCAGTGATGATGAGCACTTTTTCATATGTTTGTTGGCCTCATTAATGTCTTCTTCTGTAAAGTATCTGTTCATATCCTTCACCCACTTTTGAATGGGCTTGTTAGTTTTTTTCTTGTAAATCTCTTTTAGTTCTTCGTAAATTCTGGATATCAGCCCTTTGTCAGATGGGTAGACTGCAAAAATTTTTTCCCATTCTGTTGGTTGCCGATTCACTCTAATGACTGTTTCTTTTGCTGTGCAGAACCTGTGGAGTGTGATTAGGTCTCATTTGTCTATTTTGGCTTTTGTTGCCAATGCTTTTGGTGTTTTGGTCGTGAACTTCTTGCCTACGCCTGTGTCCTGAATGGTTTTGCCTAGATTTTCTTCTAGGGTTTTTATGATGTTAGGTCTTATGTTTAAGTCTTTAATCCATCTGGAGTTAATTTTAGTGTAACGTGTCAGGAAGTGGTCCAGTTTCTGCTTTCTGCACATAGCTAGCCAGTTTTCCCAACACCATTTATTAAAAAGGGAATCCTTTCCCCATTGCTTGTTTTTGTCAGGTTTGTCAAAGTTCAGATGGTTGTAGATATGTTGTGTCACCTCTGAGGCCTCTGTTCTGTTCCATTAGTCTATATCTCTGTTTTGGTACCAGTACCGTGCTGTTTTGATTACTGTAGCCTTGTAGTATAGTTTGAAGTCTGGTAGTGTGATGCCTCCCGCTTCATTTTTTTTGCTTAGAATTGACTTGGCTATGCGGGCTCTCTTTTGTTTCCATATGAAGTTTAAGGTGTGTTTTTTCCCCAGTTCTGTGAAGAAGGTCACTGGTAGCCTGATGGGGATCGTGTTGAATCTGTAAATTACTTTGGGCAGTATGGCCATTTTCACAAAATTGATTCTTCCTAACCTTGAACATGGAATGTTCCTCCATCTGTTTATGTCCTCTCTTATTTCGTTGAGCAGTGGCTTGTAGTTCTCCTTGAAGAGGTCCTTTATGTTCTTTGTTAGTTGTATTCCTAGGTATTTTGTTCTCTTTGTAGCAATTGTGAATGGCAGTTCGTTCTTGATTTGGCTCTCTTTAAGTCTGTTATTGGTGTATAGGAATGCTTGTGATTTTTTGCACATTGATTTTGTATCCTGAGACTTTGCTGAAGTTGCTTATCAGTTTCAGGAGATTTTGGGCTGAGATAATGGGGTCTTCTAGATATACAATCATGTCGTCTGCAAATAGAGATAATTTGACTTCCTCCTTTCCTAATTGAATACCCTTTATGTCTTTTTCATGCCTGATTGCTCTGGCTAGAACTTCTAGTACTATATTGAATAGCAGTGGTGAGAGAGGGCATCCTTGTCTGGTGCCAGATTTCAAAGGGAATGCTTCCAGTTTTTGCCCATTCAGTATGATATTAGCTGTTGGTTTGTCTTAAATAGCTTTTATTATTTTGAGATATGTTCCATCAATACCTAGTTTATTGAGGGTTTTTAGCATAAAGCGCTGTTGAATTTTGTCAAAGGCCTTCTCTGTATCAATTGAGATAATCATGTGATTTTTGTCTTTGGTTCTATTTATGTGTGAATTATGTTTATAGACTTGAATATGTTGAACCAGCCTTGCATCCCTGGGATGAATCCTAGTTGATCATGGTGGATAAGCTTTTTGATGTGCTGTTGCAATTGGTTTGCCAATATTTTATTGAAGATTTTTGCATTTATGTTCATCATGGATATTGGCCTGAAGTTTTCTTTTCTTGCTGAATCTCTGCCAGGTTTTGGTATCAGGATGATGTTGGTCTCATAAAATGATTTGGGAAAGAGTCCCTCTTTTTGGATTATTTGGAATAGTTTCAGAAGGAATGGTACCAGCTCCTCTTTGTACGTCTGGTAGAATTCCGCTGTGACTCTGTCTGGATCTGGGCTTTTTTTGGGTGGTAGGCCCTTAATTGCTGCCTCAACTTTAGACCTTGTTATTGGTCTATTCAGGGTTTTGACTTCTTCCTGGCTTAGGCTTGGGAGGATGCAAGTGTCTACGAATTTATCCATTTCTTCTAGGTTTACTAGTTTATGTGCATAGAGTTGTTTGTAATAATCTCTGATGATGGTTTGAATTTCTGTGGAATCTGTGGTGATATCCCCTTTATCATTTTTTATTGTATCTATTTGGTTCTTCTCTCTTTTCTTTATTAATCTATTTTGTTGATCTTTTCAAAAAACCAGCTCCTGTATTTATTGATTTTTTGAAGATTTTCTTGTGCCTCTATCTCCTTCAGTTCTGCTCTGATCTTAGTTATTTCTTGTCTTCTGCTATGTTTTGATTTTTTTTGATCTTGCTCCTCTAGCTCTTTCAATTTTGACGATAGGGTGTCAATTTTAGATCTCTCCTTGCTTCTCATGTGGGCATTTATTGCTATATATTTTTCTCTAGAGACTGCTTTAAACATGTCCCAGGGATTCTGGTGTCGTGTCTTCGTTCTCGTTGGTTTCGAAGAACATCTCTATTTCTGTCTTCACTTCATTGTTTATCCAGTCAACATTCAAGAGCCAGTTGTTCAGTTTCCATGAAGTTGTGTGGTTCTGAGTTAGTTTCTGAATTCTGAGTTCTAACTTGATTGCACTATGGTTTGAAAGACTGTTTGTTATGATTTTCCTTCTTTTGCATTTGCTGAGGAGTGATTTACTTCCAATTATGTGGTCAATTTTAGTGTACGTGTGATGTGGTGCTGAGAAGAACGTATATTCTGTGGATTTGGGGTGGAGAGTTCTGTAAATATCTATTAGGTTTGCTTGATCCAGGTCTGAGTTCAAGTCCTCGATATCCTTGTTAATTTTTTGTCTCATTGATCTGTCTAATATTGACAATGGGGTGTTAAAGTCTCCCACTATTATTGTATGGGAGTCTAAGTCTCTTTGTAAGTCATTAAGAACTTGCCTTATGTATCTGGGTGCCCTGTATTGGGTGCACATATATTTAGGACCATTAGCTCTTCTTGTTGCATTGATCCTTTTACCATTATGTAATGTCCTTCTTTGTCTCTTTTGATCTTTGTTGCTTTAAAGTCTATTTTATCAGAGATGAGAACTGCAACTCCTGCTTTTTTTTTTTTTGCTCTCCGTTTGCTTGGTAAATCTTCCTCTGTCCCTTTGTTTTGAGCCTTTGTGTATCCTTGCATGTGAGACGGGTTTCCTGGATACAGCACACCAATGGGTTTTGGCTTTTTATCCAGTTTGCAGTGTGTGTCTTTTAATTGGGGCATTTAGTCCATTTACATTTAGGGTTAATATTGTTATGTGTGACTTTGATCCTGCCATTTTGATACTAGCTGGCTGTTTTGTCCATTAGTTGATGCAGTTTCTTCATTGTGTTGATGCACTTTACGATTTCGTATGTTTTTGGAGTGGCTCGTACTGGCTGTTCCTTTCTATGTTTAATGCCTCTTTCAGGAGCTCTTGTAAAGCAGGCCTGGTTGTGATGAAATCTCTGAGTACTTGCTTGTTTGCAAAGGATTTTATTTTTCCTTCAATTGTGAAGCTTAATTTGGGGGGATATGAAATTCTGGGTTGAAAGTTCTTTTCTTTAAGGATGTTGAATATTGGCCCCCACTCTCTTCTGGCTTGTAGAGTTTCTGCTGAGAGATCTGCTGTGAGTGTGATGGGCTTCCCTTTGTGGGTAACCCAACCTTTCTCTCTGGCTGCCCTTAGCATTTCCTCCTTCATTTCAACCCTGGTGAATCTGACAATTATGTGCCTTGGGGTTACTCTTCTTGAGGAATATCTTTGTGGGGTTCTCCGTATTTCATGGACTTGAATATTGGCCTGCCTTGCTAGGTTAGGGAAGTTTTCCTGGATGATATCCTGAAGAGTATTTCCTAGCTTGGATTCATTCTATCCATCACATTCAGGTACACCTATTAAACATAGATTAGGTCTTTTCACATAGTCCCATATTTCTTGGAGACTTTGTTCATATTCCTTTTTATCCTTTTTTCTCTAATCTTGTCTTCTCATTTTATTTCATTGAGTTGATCTTCGACCTCTGATATCCTTTCGTCTGCTTGATCAATTCTGCTGTTGAAACTTGTACATGCTTCATGATGTTCTCGTGTTGCATTTTTCAGCTCCATCAATTCACTTATATTCCTTTCTAACTTGTCCATTCTCGTTAGCATTTCGTCAAATCTTTCTTCAATGTTCTTAGTTTCTTTGCATTGGGTTAAAACATGTTCTTTTAGCTCACAGAAGTTTCTTATTACCCACCTTCTGAAGCCTGATTCTGTCATTTCATCACACTCATTCTCCATCCAGCTTTGTCCCCTTGCTGGTGAGGAGTTGTGATCCCTTGTAGGAGGAGAAGCGTTCTGGTTTCGGGTGCTTTTATCCTTTTTGCGCTGGTTTCTTCCCATCTTTGTGGATTTATCCACATGTCATCTTTGAAGTTGTTGACTTTCAGATTGGGTCTCTGAGTGGATGTCCAGTTTGTTGATGATGAAGTTATTTCCTTCTGTTTCTTAGTTTTCCTTCTAACAGTCTGGCCCCTCTGCTGTAGGACTGCTGAGGTTCAATCCAGGCCCTGCTTGTCTGGGGATCACCCGCAGTGTCTGCAGAACAGTAGGGGTTGCTGCAAGTTTTTTCTTCTACTGTCTTTGTCCCAGATGGATACCCACCAAATCAGTCTGAGCTCTCCTTTATGAGGTGACTCTTTGAATATATGGGGGTCAGGGAGCTGCTTGAAGAGACAGTGTCTCCTTTATAGGAGCTCAAGTGCACAGCTGTGATCTCTGTTGTTCATTTAGATCTGTTGGGCAGGTACATTTAAGCCTGCTGCAGCAGAACTCATAAATTTTTTTTTTTTTTTTTTTTTTTTACCCAGGTCCTCTGTCCCGGGTAGTTAGGGCTTTATTTGTGAGTTTCCGTTGTGCTGCTGCCTTTTTATCAGGCCTGCCCTGCCCATCAAGGAGGCAGCCTAGTCACTCTCTACCTGCAGAGGCTTTGCTGAGCTGCTGTGGGCTCTGCCCAGATGCTGTGTGAACTTCCCTGCAGTCCTGTTTATATGGGTGTAGTTAGAACTGCCTAGGCACAGCCAGCCCACCTCTGTAATGACGGACTCTCTCAAGTGGTGGGTTGCCTTGACAACGGCGGACTACCTCTGTAGTGGTGGCGTGCCTCGCTAATGGTGGACGCCCCTCACCCACAGAGTTGGACCATCCCGGGTTCAGCTGTGCTTGCTGTGAAACTCTCAACACAGAGCGTTTCTAATTGCTGTTTTTTTTGTGGAGGTGGGACCAGCTGATCCTGATCACCTGGCCCCCTGACTCAGAGCCTTTTTTTTTTAGTTGAACAGTTAACTCTCTCCCAGCTGTTCCAGTCACCTGTTGAAAAGGTGCTGGGATCTATGTGATTTTCCATGTGGTGACTCACTGTGCCAGCTGACATAGCAGTGCTGAGATTCACGGCATTTTTTTTTTTTTTTTTTTTTTTTTTGCCCGGGAATCTCCTGGCCTGGCTCCCTGTTTCAGTCCCCTTTTTAATCAGATGAATGGGCAACTCTGCCTTCCTGGAGCTCCAGTCACCAGCTAAAATGGTGCCCGGGACCATGTATTTTGTATGGAGAACTACCGCCCTGGGGCACGGGCAAAGCAGCCACACCAGCCAAACCAGCCACACTGGTGACCTGTCGGGCTCCTCCACCTGGGAATCTCCTGGTCTGTGGGCAATAAAAATACGTCTGGAAATGTGGCATCCACTCACCCTCTGCACTTTCACTGGGAGCTGGAATCCTGAGCTGCTCCTAATCGGTCATCTTGGTTCTGACTCGGTTAGCTGTATTTCTATATATTTTATTCTTTTTTTAGCAATTGTGAATAGGACTGCCTTTCTGATTTGGTTCTTGGTTTGGTTGTTGTATAGGAATGCTAGTGATTTTTGCACATTGATTTTGTATCCTGCAACTTTCCTGAAGTTGTTTATCAGCTGGAGGAGCTTTTGAGCTGAGACAGTTTTCTAGGTGTAGAATCATGCTGTTTGCAAACAGTGATAGTTTGATTTCCTGTCTTTCTATTTTGATGACTTTTATTTCTTTATCTTGCCTGATTGCTCTGGCTAGGACTTCAAATACTGGGTTAAATAGGAATGATGAGAGAACACATTCTTGTCTTGTGCTGGTTTTCCTCTAGAATGCAACAAGCTTTTGCCCATTCTGTATAATATTGGCCGTGGGTTTGCCATAGATGGCTCTTATTATTTTGAGGTATAGTCTTTCAATTCCTAGTTTATTGAGAGTTTTTAACATGAAGTGGTGTTGAATTTTATTGAAAGTCTTTTCTGCATCTATTGAGATAATCATGTGGTTTTTGTCTTTACTTTTGTCTATGTGATGAATCACATTTATTGATTTGTGGGGCTAAAGCCTACTTGATCATGGTAAATTAGCTTTTTGATATGCTGCTGCCCTTGATTTGCAAGTATTTTGTTGACAATTTTTGCACTGATGTTCATCAAAGTCATTGGCCTGAAGTCTTCTTTTTTGTTGTGTCTCTGCCAGGTTTTGGTATAAAGATGAACCTGGCTTCATAGAATGAGTTAATGAGGAGTCCTTCTTCCTCAATTTTATGGAATGCTTTCTGTAGAAATTGTACCAACTCTTTTCTGCTTATCAGTAGAATTTGGCTGTGAATCTGTCCATTCCTGGGCTATTTTTGGTAGGCCATTTTTTTCTGATTTAATTTTGGGGCTCATTATTAGTCGACTCAGGGATTCAATATCTTCCTGGCTCAGTCTTGAGAGGGGGTATGTGTACAGAAATGTATCCATTTCTTCTAGGTTTTTTAGTTGGTGTACATAAAATTGTTCATAGTAGTTTCTGATGGTTATTTTTATTTCTGTGGGGTCATGGGTAACATCCTTTTTTTCATTTCTCATTTTGTTTATTTAGATCTTCTTTTCTCTTATTTATTAATCTAGCTTGCAGTCTATATATTTTAGTTTAGTTTAGCTTAGCTTTTTGGGAAAGAGTCTTACTCTGTTGCCCAGGCTGGAGTGCAGTGACACAATCTCAGCTCATTGCCACCTCCACCTTCCAGGTTCAGGCAATTCTCCTGCCTCAGCTTCCCAAGTAGCTGGTATTACAGGCATCCACCACCACAACTGACTGATTTTTGTATCTTCAATAGAGGCAGGGTTTCACCATGTTGGCCTGGCTAGTCTGGAACTCCTGACCTCAGGTGATCTGCCTGCCTTCGCCTCCCAATGTGCTGAGATACAGATGTGAGCCACTGCACCTGACCTATATATTTTATTTTTTCTTTCAAAAACCCAACTCCTGGGTTTATTTATCTTTTGAATGTTTTCTCGTGACTCAATTTTCAGTTCAGCTCTGATCATGGTTATTTCTTGTCTTCTAGCTTTAGAGTTGACATTTTTTCTCTTGGTTCTCTAGCTCCTTTAGTTGTGATGTTACATTGTTAAACTGAGATCTTTCTAACTTTTGATGTAGACATTTAGTGCTATAAATTTCCCTCTTAACAATGACTTATCTGTATTCCAGAGATTCTGGTATGTTTTATCTTTGTTCTCATTAGTTCCAAAGAGCTTGATTTTTGCCTTAATTTCATTATTTACCCAAAAGTCATTCAGGAGCAAGTTATTCAATTTCCATGTAATTGTATGGTTCTGAGTGAATTTCTTAGTGTTGACCTTTAATTTGATTGTTCTGTGGCTCAATTGAGTGGTTGTTATGATTTCAGTTCTTGTGGATTTGCTGAGGAGTGTTTCTTATGTGTGATTATGCCTGTGGCATCAGACATCCACTAGGAGTCTTAAAACATATCCCATGGATAAGGGGAAAATATTATATGCGAGAAAAACAAATGGTGAAAAGAAATATATAGGCTCAATATTAAATCCAATAATAAAATACATAAAACGTTAACAGTAGTTTTTTTGGTAATAGAATTAGGAATTATTTTTTCTTTATAATTGTCTTTGTTTTATACTTGGAGGATAAAATTACTTTTATAATCAGAAAATAAGCTTTTTCTCAAGAAAGGAAAGAAATGACTGTCAATGTAGACTAATTTCCAATTATGTGAACAGAGAAAGTAAGAGTTGAGGAGATTTGAGAAGTTAAGGGTTTGAAGCAAGAATTTAGAGGTATGTCAAAAGATAGATTTACATATTTCCAGGGCAAGAAAGATGAGAAGTTTAGCTTTGATTTGCAGCTGAGGTTTTCTCAACTTAAAGACTACTCCATAGAGCATATGAGCATAACTTAAATGGAGAGAAGGCATGATTGGTTCTAATAAGATAATGAAGTTTATGAAGTCTTATCGATTCATTTTTTTAATGCTGTAAACACATGGGCACCCCCATGAGCTCATAAGAGATCTTAAGCAGCAAAGACAAATATAGAGCCCTACCCACAATATAATTTCAAATGGTGTTAAAGCCAAAAATAAATAAGTAAATTAATTAATTAAAAAATATTGTTTATTTACTAAGTTTATCCTTATAGGGAGATACCATATATTGAATGATTGGGGGAAACATTCTACCTTTGCTTTGCTAAAGGCTTGACAAGTATTTAGTAATCAAAACTACAGTAACTTTCTGTTCTTTTTACAAGCAAAATCTCTCTTACATGATTCATTTATTAGTATTAAGATTTAAGTAACTGATCAAATAACATTTAAACCATGACTTACACAGGTAATGTTGGTTAACAATACTCAATATCTTAGATTAGCTTGAGTCATTGGTCAATGGGGAGTAATCTTGGAGAAGCTAAAGTGTTCTCATCATGGCTTTGTTTGGCCTAAAGCTTATGAGCCATGCAGAGAAGTGGTAGCTCCCCTTACCCCTTCCCTGTTTTTGTTGATATGAAACCAATGAAATTTATGGATTGCTTCTGAAAAGAATCATCAAAGCCATTCCAAAGATAGATAGAAACATAGTGGACAGTGATTGAGGGCTGACATAAAATAACTATAGCTACTCTCTGTTCCATGGGCTGCTTCTGACTCTCCTCTCAGGCTGAAAGTTTTTAAATTTTCATCCTGCCCATATTGCTTTTGATGGATGTTCAGCCAACATTCATGTCGTCTGCTAAGTATAGAACCTTGTTAATCTTTGTAAAATAAAGGAATTAGACGAGTTTATTAAATTGTTCATTTAATACTTCCACAAACTTCAGTGCTAAGTCCAAGGCCCTTCACCAACAAATGAGGTTATAAAGATAAATAGAACAAATTTCTGCCATCATGGAGTTTATGGTCCAGTGGCATACGATTCCAAAAACATTTGGATTTTACCACTTATTATTTTATTACATTATCTTCAAATATTTTAGAGAATGTGGAGAGAAAATATAGGGAGGCAAGTGAGGTACACATTGGAATTTCCCACAGATCACATTCCCTCTTGTCAGAGTTCTTTACCTGATATCTGGGAATTATGAAAGCCACGTCTGGACAAAAGAGAGTTCTGTCTGCCTCCAGGGGTCAGTCTCTCCTTGAGAATCCTTTGGAGAGTTGTCTAAAGCCACTTCCAAGGATTGCAGATGATCAGGTAGGAAGAAGCCCTCAAAAATTTTACTTGCATAGAGAAACCAGTTCTATGTTTTCTTAAAGATGTGAATTGAATCTCAAGCAAGTATTTTCCTTTGATTGAGGTACAGAGGCTTTTAAGGGTGTGTGTGATTTCTACATTTACATGCACTTTCATATGTCTCTGAAACCTAGACAAAGGTTTTTGTCTTAGGCCACTGAGAGAGTAAATATCACAAATGAGATTAGAATGCTATACTTTAAAACATCAGGTCTTGTATTGTGTTATTAGATCATACGTTTATTTCAAATAATGTCACATATGTTCAGAATCATGAAGGCATATGACTGAAGGGAAAAAAATAATTGTCTTTAATGTAACTGAATCAGTTAGTATGGGTTGAGAGAGAACTGCATGCATGTACGGTCAATAGGGTAACATTCTAGCCCTACTAAGAAACTACTCAACGGTCACAGTTATGTGCCTTCTAAGAGCTACCTACTGATTAGAAACCCATTCCTTCATTCCACCTTGTCCTGGAAACTCATTTAGCAATTAGCAAAATGAAAAAGCATTCTCTTTCTGGAATTTTGACTTCAGAAGAGGGAATTTAATTTACAAAACTGCCAGCAACTAATTAAAATGAGTAGTCACTGTTGATTTGAAATGGATTTCCTCTGGGAAAAATCACACTTCAGATTGTCAAAAGAGGGTTTATATCCTGATTCTGAAAAAACATCTCTCTCCATTGTAAATGCTTTCCCTGTTCAGTAGACTGATGTTCTTTCAAATTAATGGAATCTGAAACCTTAGGCCACACACAGAAGATGATTGATACTGGAAGGTTAGTTTCATACAGAAATGCTTTACTTTAGAATATTTAAAGGCTCTTATTTCATATTTCATTCTCTCCCCAATTCTTTTGCTTTTGAAATATTATTTTAATTGTGTAATATATAGCCAATGAAATGCTATTTTACATTATTTAAATTAGTTCTAGAAATAAAATATGTTTTAGCTGACCAAATATTTATGTGTACTGAACATTTTCATGAACAATCTCCACAATTGATCAATTTTGTGTTAGTTTCAACCTGATATCACTGTATGTGTCATAATCGGAGGATGTAGAGCAATAATGCTCCCAGGTTTCAAGCAAATCTCTATATGCCTAATGCTATAGTATTTTAAAGCAACCTAACTTTTTCAAGTTTAATTGGGAATTTCATTTTTATTACGTGAAAATATGGACTCTATTTTCTTTCATTAATTAACTTGAATTATTTTGCTTAATTTATAATAAAATAGGCATACTAACTTATTATCCTCAGAGATTTGATAACAAGAAGTGTTCATAACATTCCTGTTTATATAGCTCATACTCAAATTTTTCTTTTAAGGAAGTCAATTTACTACTGAATAAATATTATCAAGAAATAATAAAAATTAAAGGAATTCTATGTTCAAATATAAATATCATTAACCTACTGCTCATAAATATAATGGTAATCTAAACAACAACAAAAAAGTTCCCTTGAATTTGAATAAGTATAGATGACAGAAAATTAAGTGAATCTCAACAATGCAAGAAAATGAACAAGATTAGCACATCATATTTTGGACTTACCATGATCAGTAGATTCAGAAAGAATTTTCTAATTTAATTCTTCTTTTGGGAATACTAGTTTATACTATATGACCAAATTTATATCCTTTACACAATATTTTGAATTTCTGAAGAGAATTGTCGAACCACAGAAAAGAGATACTACTGCTTAACTTTCTTAAATAATCAGAAACCCAGTTTCTAATCGCAAATGACCAGTGATTTTAAACAAGATTTCACTGCATAATTATGTTTTAAAATCTCTAAAAATACTCCAAAGTGAAGGTAACATGTTAATTTAGTTTTAATCTATATATTTATTTGCATATAAATATATATTTTATTATGCCTTATTTATAATGGATTGGAGTTGGTTAGGAATTGTATTATAAGAAAGTATCAAGAAATTCGAAGTAGTATTAACATTTTGGAAGTATTTACTATGAGTCTTCTATTTAGATTACACCACAAGGTATATATAGTATAAAGGAAAAATAAATGTACATTATATAGGAGTATGCCTGAAATATTATGCTAAGAAATAAAACATATTCAGAGAGAATGGATGATTATAAAATGCATAGCAACATTTGTTAGAAGTATAGAGAAGAAATGTGAAGTGTATCAGGAAGATAATTTTATGTCAAATCCATTTTGAACATACAGAAATGGGCCTACAAATCAAAACTTAAATTTTGTTTTCTGGCTATGTGTTGCTCCCATGAAAAACATTGATCGTTGACTTAGCTAATTTATGGGTTAACCTGGGTCATTCTTATTAATTTATCAAAAGCTTTAAAGCCATTAGCAGTGCTGCTCTTTAATCATTTCTCAAATTTGCCCCAGGATTCTTTTCTGAAAACTGTTAGTTTACCTCTCCCATTTTTTATGATATAATCCTCAATCTTTCACTCACCTGTGTGTTCCTAAGGTGGTGATCTGTGCCCCAGTAAATCACTTCAATTTTCCTTAATGGTTAAGGATTAGGAGTTTCCAACTTGAACACACATTTAGATGCTCTTTAATGTATATTCTCTATCGCTTTGTATGCCAAAGGCAATGTGGAGCAAATGACAGCTTTAACAATTAATATATTTTATGTCTTTAGAAATCACTATTAGGAGAATTGGGAAAAGAATTACAGTTGCTTGGGGCATAACCTATTAGAAGAAGCAAAATACCCACATCTGCCCCATAAAAATATCCCACAGACAATGCTATCAGACTATCAGATGAAGAGAGCACAGCTAATTCTTCTTGCTAGAAGTTTACAAAAAAAAAAAAAAAAATTTATACGTCTTAGAATACGTCCCTGACTCAGAAGAGAGCATGGTCAATAATTTCACTGAGCAACAAAACATATGCTACCATTCCTAGGAAAAAATTAGATTCACTTTACACAAACTATGCTTGATGACATCCATTCTGTTTGCTATACTCCATTCCTAAAAATTAACAAGTCTAGCATAAAATTTTAAACTTCATACCAAGACATATACCATGACCTTTTAACAGTTTTTTTCTATAACAATCCCAAATCAAAATAGAAAGGCCAGCTAATGAAGTGGCCTGGCTATGAATGTGGGGTCAACAGAGATTTGTGTTCAGATTCTGGTTTTGCCACTGTCTTAGTTTGTTTATAATATCTGGTTTGCATATTAAGCCGAGTTTAGCTGAAATAATATATAACTGTGCCTAACACAATTCCTAGAACTTAAGGAATATTCATTCATTCATTTCAGTAACCGCTTATACTTATACAGCAGCTTAACTTTATATCTGAGAGGAAGGTAAAGTTATATCGGAGAAAAAAAAAAAAAAAAAGGCTGGGTGCGGTGGCTCACGACTGTAATCCCAGCACTTTGGGAGGCCGAGGAGGGTGGATCACAAGGTCAAGAGACCAAGACCATCCTGGCCAACGTGGTGAAACCTCTTATTTTTGTATTTTTAGTAAAGACTAAAAATACAAAATTAGCTGGGCGTGGTGGCGCGCGCTTGTAGTCCCAGCTACTCAGGGGGCTGAGACAGGAGAATTGCTTTAACCCGGGAGGTGGAGGTTGTAGTGAGCCGAGATTGCGCCACTATGCTCCAGGCTAGTGCCTGGCGACAGAGCAAGACTCTGTCTCCAAAAAAAAAAAAAAAAAAAAAAAA
>NW_022437027.1:1157763-1205435 GCF_009761245.1 Sapajus apella
CAAAAAAAAAAAAAAAAAAAGAAAAAAGCAAAGCAGATAGACACACATTTTAATATTTCTAATCATGATTAAACCATGGGCAACCTTGAGGGATGCAGTTAGGGTTACAGATAGCAAGAAGTCATTCTAGATCTGATTACTGTTGCATGGATCTACACTTGCCATGGTTAAGAACCATGGGCTCACCTAATCTAGGATAACGTGAGTGGGGGGATGACAGAGAAGCCTATATTAAGAATACAGATAGCTTTTCATAAAGTATTGTGTAAACATTTTATTTATTGGAGCATCTTGGTTTTAACTGCATATATATACAAGATCATACTCCAATGGTAGTTTCCCAAGGGTTTCATCATCTGCTTTTTCCTCTACACGTGGGTTCATAATGGCATTTTCTAGACACTAACTTTCTTCTTGTAATGAAAATAGAAAGTTTGAAAAGACTCAGTCCAATCTAGAGTCTCAGAGAATTTCAGATTTCCCTGAGATTTATATCAAATAATTAATACGTTAAAGTGTACAGTCTTTGGAACTATCACTGGCAAGTGAGACAGCTCTGTATTTCAAGAGTAACTTAGGTATTGATACTATCCTGATTTGAGACACAAGGATAGCTCAGAACCTACAATTGAGCAAAAGTAGGAGTACAGAAGGTTTTCACCAAAACACAATTCCTCAATTTGTGTTTTTCTACAATGTATGACAACAAAAATGTAAATGGTAGAAGAGAACACTTAAATGTTTCTAAGACTCAAGTATTTCTATTTAGGTAATGAGAAAATAATTTATATTATGCTGTTGTTAGAAATGTATAGTATAATCTCAAGTGTAACCACTAAAATAATATAAACAAATTATTAGAAGCCACTGAAAAATTGGATGCTTTGTTACAGAGCATAGGAAGACCTGACACAGAGATATACAAAAGAAAAGTATGGAATGTGTTATTATTTCAGTAGATTTTTTTAGCATAAAATGAATGGAACAATTATAGTTTGTTTACTATTAATATGGAAGTGAAAGAATCAGTGTCAGATGTAGGACAAGAAATTATAAAGAAATTAGGAGACTGACTTGAATAACATCTGTCATAGGAAATTCTAATTCTACATGTGGAACAAGGTTTAAGAAGAAATTGACAATAAGCTCTTTAGTTTTATAATTATTATAAAGGAAGAATAAAATAAAACTGGGTGGGCAGTGGTACACAGGAAAAATAAAGCAGATATGCTGTGGTAAAGTAACTATAATTTAGTTTTATAGCCATAGAAGCAAAAGGTTGAATAATGCATTGAAAATCATTTGACTCAAAGTTAAAACTATAGGATGACTACTAGATCTCTGCTTAAATACCCTTAGTCCCAGAAAGCTCATCATGCTTGAAAGATCTCATACCATCATCAAATGTTTTGATGCCCACAAAATATTTTCTTGTTTTGTTTTTCTGAAACATTCTCTGTTTGATTTTATTCATAGTGCATATACCTATTCAGAAGTAGAATGTCTTTCCATATGATTGAGGATATAACCTTCCAGTTTCTATCATCCTGTCATTTCTCCTTTCAATTCAGTGTGTGCTATGCCTCCACCAGAACATAACAGAATGTATTATAATGTACTGTTTACATTCTACCTATGTAAGTAGGGTTTAAATTTGTTGAGGGCTAGGAATGGTTCTACATTCATACTGCTTGCTATGAATGTAGACCCCATCCTAGCAAATATAATATATATTACACAAATATACAGTAAATACTTAGTGAAAATTTGCTTAACACAGCAGCTGGAAGCCTTTTCTTAATAGCCAACTAATTGGAAGCGGTATCAGTTTGGGGCCAACCAAGACAGATAAAACAAAAGGTAATAACAGGGAAGCTCAATATAAAGAATTATTATGTATTAATATAACAGGGGATTGAAGCACAAGGAATTGGTTAATATTAATAAAAGGAAACTCAAAAATTACTGAATTAGTAGTAAGAAGCAGCTGAGATGGAACATCCAAAAAATCTCCCCCCATCCCGGACCCCTGGCTTGCCTCTCAGAGTTCAGTTCAGACCTGTCAGCACAGTTATACTCGCTGGGTGACAAAGAAGTCTTGTGGTGCCATGACGGCAGAAATTGCAGGAAATCCTCCCTCTGGTGTATTGAGGAAAGCTGCTCACAAGATGTCTTTACCTTAGGCACTGTGAAAATAAAAACATACAAAATCAGAAGGGAATGCTGGAAGATGCTACTGGTTTTCTGAGTGCTTCTGGCTGATATGCACCTGCACCACTGGAGCTAGGCACTAAAGAAGCTGCAAGTGCTGCAGGAACCTAGTGTTGAAGAAAATCCAGCATGTTCTAGAACCCTGCAGAGAGAGAAAGAAAATTAGAACTGGGAAACAAAAGCTTTAAGTCCTGCAATGACTCTCCAGTGGTCTGTACTGACAAAGCTTCCATGCCAGATGAAAATGAAAAGCATAATTAAAGGGCCCAGATTCATTCTCACTGAGCAGTTAAAACAAAAGGTGAATTTGGGGCTGAGAAAAAAATAAACCATTAAGTGGCATTCCACATCTATAACTATCGGATCTTTTGACAAACCTGAAAAAAACAATGGAAAAAGGATTCAATGTTTAATAAATGGTGTTGGGAAAACTGGCTAGCCAGGTGCAGAAAGCAGAAATTAGACCCCTTCCTGACACCGTACACTAAAATTAACTCCAGATGGATAAAAGACTTAAACACAAAACGTAACACCATAAAACCTCTAAAAGAAAACCTAGGCAAAACCATTCAGGACATAGGCATAGGCAAGGACTTCATGACTAAAACACCAAAAGCATTGGCAACAAAAGTTGAAATAGACAAATGGGATCTAATTAAACTCCAGAGCTTCTGTACAGCAAAAGAAACAATCATTAGAGTGAACCAACAACCCACAGAATGGGAAAAATTTTCACAATCTTCCCATCTGACAAAGAGCTAATATGCAGAATTTTCAAAGGACTAAAACAGATTTACAAGAAAAAAAACAAACCCATTCAAAAGTGGGTGAAGGACATAAACACTTTTCAAAAGAAGACATTTATGAAGCCAACAAACATATGAAAAAATGCTCATCATCACTGGCATTAGAGAAATGCACATCAAAACCACATTGAGATATCATCTCATGTCAGTTAGAATGGCGATCATTAAAAAATCTGGACAACTTCAAGGGGGTCAATCCAAGATGGCTGAATAGATACAAATCCAGTGCACAACACCCAGTGAGAGACACAGAAATCCAGAGATCTCCTAGCTCCAACCAAGGTACCAGGTGCAATTCAACAGGTCTGGTCCCACAGTGAGCTAAGCCCATTGAGGGCAGACCAAGGTGGGGAGGGATGTTACTTCACCCAGAAAGTGCATCTGACCAGCAAGTCGGAGGTCCCCTCTCTGGCACTCTGGTCCAGATACAGCGCTTCCCCCAAAGCCTCAACAATACACAGAACAGGGGATTTTTGCCAGTCAAGTGCCAGGAATTACAAGCACGGAGTTAAATAATAATCCAGGACAGTATCCTGGATTGGCGCCTAGGCCTAAACAGAGGCATAAGCCCCAAAGGCGGCTGGGAGAACCTTCGGACCGAGCTATTGCCCCTCCCCCCGAATGGAGAGAGAGGGAGCTGTAAGTGGGAGCAGCTGGGCGAGCCCCTACCCCATGGCTGGAGAGAGAGGAAGCTGAAAGGGGGAGACCGCCGGGTGCTGCTGGTCGGGTCCCTACTCTCCCCCACAAACTCCAGGGCTGAAGCTCTGACTCTAGTGGGTTGCACAGCCAGTGGCACAGTCTGAGCTGAACTCTGAATGATCCAGACCAGTGGAGGAAGGGCATAACCCACCATTAGAGGGGTGGGACTGGGCTACATGTTTTAACAAAAAACACAGGAAGCCTATGTAGCAATAGGATGGCTTTCTTGACAACCCAGCAGCACCTACAGGTCAGCAGAAGAGGTGGGCTTAATCTCCCAGTATAAACAAAAAAGACAAAGGAAGCTTCCCTAGTAACCTGAAGGAGTCCCTAGAAACCCAATAGTGCCTCCACAGGCAGACAAGGGACTTCATCAAGTAGCTCCCTGACACATCCAGGTAAACTCACAAAGATGGGAAAAATCCAGCACAAAAAAGATGAAACCATCAAAGACCAGAATACCTCTTCTCCTTCAAAGGATCACAACTCCTCAACAACACAGGATCACATCATGACTGAGAAGGAGTGCGACGAATTGACAGAAACAGGCTGCAGAAGGTGGGTAATAACAAACTTTTCTGAGCTAAAGGAACACATTCTAACTCAATGCAAAGAAACCAAAAACTTTGCAAAAAGGTTAGAAGAAATGCTAACTAGAATAACCAGCTTAGAGGAGAACATAAACAACTTGATGGAGTTGAAAACCACAGCACAGGAACTACGTGAAGCAAACACAACTTTTAATAGCTGAATCGATCAAGCAGAAAAAGGATATTAGAGACTGAAGATCAACTCAATGAAATAAAAAGAGAAGGCAAGACAAGAGAAAAAAGGGTGAAAAGAAATGAACAAAGCCTCCAACAAATATGGGACTATGTGAAAAGACCTAACATATGCTTGATCGGTGTACCTGTATATGATGCGGAAAATGAATCCAAGCTGGAAAACATGCTCGAAGATATTATCCAGGAGAACTTCCTAAGCCTAGCAAGGCAGTCCAAATTTCAAATTCAAGAAATACAGAGAACTCCACAAAGATACTCCTCAAGAAGAGCAACCCCAAGGCACATAATTTTCAGATTAACCAGGGTTGAAATGAAGGAAAAAATGCTAAGGACAGCCAGAGAGAAAGGTCAGGTAACCCACAGAGGGAAGCCAATCAGACTCACAGAGGATCACTAGGCACAAACCCTAGAAACCAGAAGAGAGTGGGGGCTAATATTCAACATCCTTTAAGAAAAGAACGTTCAACCTAGAATCTCATGTCCAGCCAAACTAAGCTTTGTAAGTGAAAGAGAAATAAAAATCCTTTATGGACAAGCAATTACTGAGAGATTTTGTCACCACCAGACCTTCCCTACAAGAGCTCCTGAAAGAAACACTAAGCATGGAAAGGAGCAAGTACCAGTCACTGCAAAAGCAAACCAGCGGGCAAAATGCAATGAAGAAAATGAGTCAACTAATGGGAAAGAAAACCAGCCAGTAACAAAATGGCAGGATCAAATTCACACATAACAATAGTAACTTTGACTGTAAACAGCCTAAACGCTCCAATCAAAAGACACAGACTGGCAAACTGGATAAAAAGTCAGAACTCATTGGTGTGCTGTTTTCAGGAAACCATCTCACATACAAAGATATACATAGACTCAAAGGGACGGAAGAAGGTTTACTAAGCAAATGGAGAAAAAAGGAAAGCAGGGGTTGCATTCCTAGTCTCTGATAAAATGGACTTCAAACTAACAAAGAAGGACACTACATAGTGGTAAAAGGATCAATCCAACAAGAAGAGCTAACTATCCTAAATATATACACACCAAACACAGGAGCACTCAGATACACAAAGCAAGTTCTTAATGACCTAAAACGAGATTTAGATTCCCATACAATAATAGTGGGAGACTTCAACATTCCACTGTCAATATTAGGCAGATCAATGAGACACAAAATTAACAAGGATATCCAGGGCTTGAATGCAGAGCTGGACCAAGCAGATCTAATAGACATACACAGAACACTCCACCCTCAATCCACAGAATATATATTTTTCTCAGCATCACACTGCACCTACTCTAAAACTGACCACATCATTGGAAGCAAATCCCTCCTCAGCAAATGCAAAAGAATGGAAATCATAACAAACAGTCTATCGGGCCACAGCGCAATCAGACTAGAACTCAGGATTAAGAAATACACTCAAACCTGCACAACCACTTGGAAACTGAACAACTTGCTTCTGAGTGTCGACTGGATAAACAATGAAGTGAAGGCAGAAATAAAGACTTTCTTTGAAACCAATCAGAATGAAGACACAACTTACCAGAATCTCTGGGACACTTTTAAAACAGTGTCGAGAGGGAAATTTATAGCAATAAATGCTCACATGAGAAACAAGGAAAGATCTAAAATTGATACTCTATCATCAAAATTGAAAGAGCTAGAGGAGGAAGATAAAAGAAAAAAAAACTCAAAAGCTAGCAGAAGACAAGAAATAACTAAGATCAGAGTCGAACTGAAGGAAAGAGAGACACAAAAAACCCTTCAAAAAAAATCAATAAATCCAGGAGCTGGTTTTTTGAAAAGATCAACAAAGTAGACTGCTAGCCATATTAATAAAAAAGAAAAGGGGGAAGAATCAAATAGAGGCATTAAAAAAGATAAAGGGGTTATCACCACTGATCCCACAGAAATACAAACTACCATCAGAGATTACTACAAATAGCTCTATGCACATAAACTAGTAAACCAGGAAGAAATGGATAAATTCCTAGACACTTGTACTCTACCAAGACTAAGCCAAAAGGAAGTTGAAACCCTGAATAGACCAATAGCAAGGGCTGAAGTAGAGAAAGCTATCAATAGCCTACCAACCAAAAAAAGTCCAGGTCCAGATGGGTTCACAACCGAATTCTACCAGACATACAAAGAGAAGCTGGTTCCATTCCTTCTGACACGGTGTCAAACAATACAAAAGGAGGGAATCCTCCCTAACTCATTTTACGAGACCAACATCATACTGATACCAAAACCAGGCAGAGACTCCACTAAAAAAGAAAACTTCAGGCCAATATCCCTGATGAACATAGATGCAAAAATCTTCAATAAAATACTGGCAAACAGATTGCAGCACCATGTCAAGAAGCTTATCCTTCACAACCAAGTAGGCTTCATCCCAGGGATGCAAGGCTGGTTCAACCTATGCAAATCCATAAATGTAATCCATCACATAAATGGAACCAAAGACAAAAACCACATGATTATCTCAACAGATGCAGAGAAGGCCTTCGATAAAATTCAGCAGCCCTTCTTGCTAGAAACTCTCAATAAACTAGGTATTGATGGAACGTATCATAAAATGATAAACCTACAGCCATTATCATACTGAATGGGCAAAAGCTGGAAGAATTCCCTTTGAAATCAGGCACTAGACAAGGATGCCCTCTCGCCACTCCTATTCAACATAGTATTGGCAGTTCTAGCCAGATCAAGAAAAAGAAATAAATGGTATTCAATCAGGAAAGGAGGAAGTCAAACTGTCCCTATTTGCAGATGACATGATTGTATATCTAGAAGACCCCATCGTCTCAGCCCAAAATCTTCTCAAACTGATAAGCAACTTCAGCAAAGTCTCAGAATATAAAATCAATGTGCAGAAATGACAAGCATTCCTATATACCAATCACAGATAAACAGAGAACCAAACCAAGAGTGAACCCCCATTCACAAATGCTACAAAGAGAATAAAATACCTAGGAATACAACTAACAAAAGATGTAAAGGACCTCTTCAAGGAGAGCTACAAACCACGGCTCAAGAAAATAAAAGATGACATAAACAGATGGAAAAACATTCCATTCTCATGGTTAGGAAGAATCAATATCTTGAAAATGGCCATACTGCCCAAAGTAATCTATAGATTCAATGCTATCCCCATCAAGCTACCAGTGGCCTTCTTCACAGAACTGGAAAAAAACACTTTAAACTTCATATGGAATCACAAAAGATCTCTCATAGCCAAGACAATCTTAAGCAAAAAGAACAAAGCTGGAGGCATCACACTGCTGGACTTCAAACTATACTACAAGGCTACAGTAATCAAAACAGCATGGTACTGGTACCAAATCAGAGACATAGACCAATGGAACAGAACAGAGATCCCAGAAGAAACACCACACATTTACAATCATCTGATCTTTGACAAACCTGGTAAAAACAAGCAATGGGGAAAGGACTCCATGTTTAATAAATGGTTTTGGGAAAACTGGCTAGCAATGTGCAGAAAGCAGAAATTGGACCCCTAACTGTCACCTTACACTAAAATTAACTCCAGATAGATCAAAGATTTAAACATAAAACCTAACACCATAAAAACGCTAGAAGAAAACATAGGCAAAACCATCCAGGACATAGGCATACACAAGGACTTCATGACCAAAACACCAAAAGCATTGGCAATAAAAGCCAAGTTATACAAAGGGGATCTAATTTAACTCCAGAGCTTCGGTACAGCAAAAGAAACCATCATTAGAGTGAATTGGCAAACAACAGAATGTGAAAAAATTTTTGCAATCTATGCATCTGACAAAGGGCTAATATGCAGAATCTACAAAGAACTAAGATAAACAAGAAAGAAACAAGCCCATTCAAAAATGGTCAAAGGATATGAACAGACGCTTTTCAAAAGAAGACATATATGAGACCAAGAAACATATGAAAAAATGCTCATCATCACTGGCCATTAGAGAAACACAAATCAAAACCACACTGAGATATCATCTCATGCTAGTTAAAATGGCGATCATTAAAAAATCTGGAGACAACAGATGCTGGAAAGGATGCAGAGAAATAGGAACACTCTTAGACAGTGGGTGGGAGTGTAAACTAGTTCAGCCATTGTGGAAGACAGTGTGGCTATTTCTCAAGGATCTAGAAATAGAAATTCCATTTGACCCAGCAATCTCATTACCGGGCATATACCCAAAGAACTATAGATTGTTCTACTATAAAGACACATGCACACATATGTTCATTGCAGCCCTCTCTACAATAACAAAGACCTTTAACCAACCCAAATGCCCTTCAATGATAGGCTGGACAAAGAAAATGTAGTACATATACACTATGGAATACTATGCAGCCATTAAAAACAATGAGTTTGTATCCTTTGTAGGGACTTGAATGAATCTGGAAACCATCATTCTCAGCAAACTGACACAAGAACAGAAAGCCAAACATCATATGTCATCACTCATAGGTGGGTGTTGAACGACGAGAACACGTGGGACTCAGGGAGAGGAGCATCACACACTGGAGGCAGTTGGAGGGGTAGGGGAGAGACAGCGGGGGATGGGGAGGGAGGGGACTGTGGGGAGGGATAACATGGGGAGAAATGCCAGATATAGTATGCACCTAAAGTAAAATAAATAAATTTTTTTGAAAAGTTGTATTTTTCAAGTCTTTTAATTTATAATTTATATTATTTGAAACTTAACCAGGCCTCTCAGCCAGTCTCTAAGGAAAATATTTAGTGTCATTCAAGGTAGCCTAATATACTTATTGTCAGGTATATGTTTTGCTAATCAAATTTGCACTCCTAATCTAGAGGACTGGAGAGATAAATTTATTACCCTCAATTTTACTTAGCTTACAACCCCATGGGCAAGAACAATTTTCATTATCTGAATTTTGTTCATTAAACTACAGCAGAAGTATTGAAGGGCAGGGAAGGAAACACTCTTTTGCTTATGCAAGCACTATAACAAAAAGAGTTACATTTAAGAAATCATAGTATGCTGGATATAACACAGGGAATGCATACATTCTAAAAATAATTTATTCTATAGTTTAACATAAAAATCTGGAATGTAATTATTTTCTATTTATACTTGTTAAACAGGATACATTTCTTCCTAATATATACATTTGCTATTAAATGTGTTATTTCCTGATTAAAACTTGTTATCAAATCATGTATGATCTAATTAATCTATTTTACTAATCTCGTTTTGAGTGCTAATATTCAAATTGATGTAGTAATGATGTCAAATTATTTTATAAACAATACCAAAGGCACTATAGATAATAATTTTTTATAGACAAACTTCATGTCTATTGAATGCTCTCACTAGTCAAAGATAATGCCCATGTAAATTGGTTCTTGCCAATCATATTCTATAAATGCTTATGATAATTTAGGGCTAAAAATTCTAAACACATAATAACGGATTTCCCTGTAGTTTTACTTATTAAATGTGTAAACATACTTTGTTTAATGTGTAAGAACACAGCAGAAATTATACAATCTTGATTTATATTCTAATTACTTAAGCCTTACATAATTTATTTCATTTTACTTTTACCTTCATCGCTATGCTTTTATAATTTCCTATAGCAGCATTTCTCTTCTAACTTACTAATAGTTTTCTAGTTTTGACATTTCTTTTTTTTTTTTTTTTGAGTTGGAGTCTCACTTAGTCACCCAGGCTGGAGTGCAGTAGCATGATCTCTGCTCACTGCAACCTCCACCTCTCAGCTTCAAGCAATTCTCTGGCCTCAGCCTCCCGAGTAGGTGGGAATTGGGATTATAGGCATGCACCACTACACTCAGAATTCTTTTTTTTTTTTTTTTTTTTCCTGTAGAAACAGGATTTCACCATGTTAGCCAGGCTGGTCTCCATCTCCGGATCTCAAGTGATCCACTCTCCTTGGCCTCCCAAATCTCTGTTCTTTATTTTTTCTTTGCTGCTTTTTAAGTTTATTGGAAGTAATGCACTTCTGTGGTCCTCAGCAATTTTTAGTGCCTTTGCTTATTTCTAGCTGTTCATTTTGGTGGTTAAATTGCATTATATTGCTCTAGGACAGATAATTTTTCTTTGATGACACTAAATAAGCTTCTTTATTTTTGCAGCTGTTCTTTTATAATAACTTTAGTAAAGATTGTGAAACAATTTCAGTCCAAGGAGGCAGCTGGCCCAATGAGAGAACAATAGTGTGCCAAAAATGCTTTTGTCTGACCTCTCAGATGGGTGCTATCACTGAGAAGAGCTTTCATTTCAGTCAATATGACTGTGATAAAGTATGAACACTGTGACTGTAAACTCCCTTTGGATAATGCTTCATGACATATGGAAAATGTTTCCTGACTTATGAAAACTAATATTGGGACAGAATTTACTAAAAGGTTCAGGTCACCTGGGTGAAGGAAGCATTAACACAATCCTTAGGTACAGTCTTTAAGTCACAAATATCTGACTAATGAAAGAAGTATGTGTATTTCACCCTTTCCGAGTTTTAAGCACCAATTGGGAAAACAAAGATATAATGATATTCCTAATAGTGAGTGAGAAAATGTTTTAGTGAGTAATTTTATTTTCTTGAAAAATAAATATATACTTAAAATGACAGTAAATTTAATATTCTGTTTTGATATTTTTGGCATTTTGTACAGTAAATGAAAAGCTTTAATGAGGTTATCACATTAGATAAAAAGGTAGTATGTTTTAAAATAAATGTCAGTTGAAGAAATGAAATGGCTATTTGATTTGATAAATTCTGTACCACTAGTGTTGTTTAAAACAGGCTAATTAGAAACTCTAGGTGCCTAAAGTATGTGAGAAATTCAAGACAGCTGCCACTGGAGAGTCATAGTGCCTTATTTACCAACAAAGAAATCATTGATTGGACAAAAGATTTTCCTCCAGTCAGGAAAATTGACATGTTGAGAAACTAAATTTATTTTACTAGTTTGCAGATACCAACCTTATCACTAAATTAATTGATTCTCATCACTGTCTATAAGTAACTTTATGCAAACTTCTCACCAGATCATCGAGAATTAAATCCAAATTTCCCTCAGAATGAGATCCCTAAATATTGGCTTAGCTACAAAACTATATTACTGAGGGCAACTTCAAGGAAGCATCAATATTGCTAAAGCTCCAAACTCTTTTTTAACGTCAAGGCTTTTTTTTTTTTTTTTAAAGAAAGACAGCTTCATTCTTCTAGTTATTTCTAATTTTATTTTATGTATTTCCTCAGATACCCACGCTAGCCAGCATTAGCACTGGTAGCATTTTGTACACATAAATGAACAATGTTCAAGCTGCTGACCCCTGATCTTCTTGATCAGGTTTTCTTAGATGGTGAACATTTCTGTCTCTACTATGGGCAAAGTTTCCCAGGTAGATGCATCAACAAAATCTTTAATAGAAGATCATCTAAGTCATCTAAGAGGCCAAAAGAGAAACATCTCCTAATGAGTACTGAACCCCAGAATGTCCCTAAACTTTATACTTCTTCTCAAATAAAAAGCCCCAGCTCACTCCATGCAACAACTTGTTATAAACAGGAAAATCTTTCACACCACCCTGGTAGGATTGCAATCTTGATCCCAAACTGGGGCAATCCGATACAGAAGAATTCAATATCTATATTCAGCACTTCATTGCCATGCTGATTTTTAATTGATGATCATTAAAATAAAGGCTCAAAAATTGGTCATGTCAATGGTTATATTTCTTCTTTATGTTTAAAAACTATTTTTACTCATTACACATATGTATATGTGTGGTATGTAAGTGTATTTTATGTAAGTATGTGTGTATATATTATATATTTATATAATATGCACACTAAAGTATATGTATGTAGATATGTATATGTGTATATACAAAACATATATATCTATATTCCACCTTTTATATGTATATATATTGCACATAGAAAAAGAAAACTAAAAATGTATAAATGTATTACACATTTACATATAAAAAATGGGATATACCTTATATGTATGTATGTGATCTTTAGAAGATCATCTAAGTCATATCTAGAAGATCGTCTAAGGAACATATACATATACACATGTATGTTTATGTATATATGTATATATGTTAATATATGTATGTGTATATATGTACACACACATATATAAGGCATGCATATTCTACATTTTCTTCTTCCTCCTTATACTCTCATAAAATATTTCGACTTTGAACTTTGTTTCCTTCTCTCCTGTATTTAGCCAATCTTTAAATTTTTCTTTTGAAGTCTGTCTTCAGATAAATAGATAAATAAATGGATAGATGATGTGATCTTACGAATGTTTCTCCCTACATTGCTTTTAACTAAGTAAAATTAGTCTTTTTAGGTAAATTGATTTTTATCATGGGGTATCACTTTCTCTGACAGTGTAAGATGTAAGAAAAAGAGCATAAAACATGGGGTAATAAGCTTACAATTTCATTCCAACATTTTCTTGCTCTGTTATTTTAACTACATTATGTAATCCCTCAGAGATGTATGTATGTGAGTTTGGTGGTAGATTTCTTACTACATTGTGTATATCCCTCAGACATGAGTACGTATGTGAACTGGGTGGTAGAATCTTTCTGTATGCCTAATAGGGACACTGCAGAGAATAAATTAGAATAGTGCTTCTCACACTGAGGGGAAAGCTCAGGAACTTATATATGTACGTATATTTTTATTCCAGTATATTGCAGACTATGCTTTTATACAATACAATTGATAAAAGGTATTTACTACAAAATTGAAGAATAGAAAAATAAAACTAAAAATATATAAAATACATGTCATATTTTATCATTCGATTTGATTGGCCTGAAATTACTCTGTCAAATCACCTTAATTTGTAAGCACCCAATTTTTCTAATGATTTAATTGGGAACTAAAAGAAAACTGTTCTGTAGACAACAGATGCTGTAGAGGATGTGGAGAAATAGGAACAATTTTACAATGTTGGTGGGAGTGCAAATTAGTGTAACCATTGTGGAAGACAGTGTGACAATTCATCAAGGACCTAGAAATAGAAATTCCATTTGACCCAGCAGTCCCATTACTGGGCATATACCCAAAGAATTATAAATTGTTCTATTATAAAGACATATGCACACATATATTCATTGTGGCACTGTTTACAATATCAAAGACCTGGAACGAACCCAACGTCCATCAACAATAGACTGGATAAAGAAAAAGTGGCACTATACATCCTGGAATACTATGCAGCCATAAAAAATGAGGCCTTTGTGTCCTTCATAGGGACATGGATGGATCTGGAAACCATCATTCTCAGTAAACTGACACGAAAACAGAAAACCAAACACCGCATGTTATCACTCATAGGCAGGTGTCGAACAATTAGAACATGTGGGCACAGGGAGGGGAGCATTACACACTGCAGTCAGCTGCGGGGTGGGGAGGGGCTAGAGGAGGGACAGCAGGGGATGGGGAGGGATAACGAGGGGAGAAATACCAGATAGAGGAAATGGAGGGATGAAGGCAGCAAACCACATTGCCCTGTATGTACCTATGGAACAATTCTGCATGATTTGCACATGTACCCCAGAACTTAAAGTGCAATTTAAAAAAAAGAAAAAGAAAACTGTTATTTTTTTTTCTTTTTTAACTATTTCATGTTTACTTCATAAGATTACTTTCTTAGGCAAGTCTGTGGTTGCCTTTTATTTCTAAACAGGACTTCTTCCTTCCACAAATAAGCCTTTTAAAACATATAATTAGGCACAACATAAAACAGTTTTACTCTAAAAACTACGATATTAACCGTTAACTGTTAAAACTGTTAACTTTATTTTGCATGCCAATTTGTTCTTATATTTATCTGCCTGCAAGTTCTACATAAATAGAAATATTAAACAGCAAAGACAAACATTATAACATGGAACTCATAAAAATTCAGTATATTTGTATTAGCCTATTCTCATGCTCCTAATAAATACATACCCTAGACTGGATAGTTTATAAAAGAAAAAAATTTAATTGAATCATATTTCCATATGGCTGGGCAGGTCTCAGGAAACTTAACAATCATGGCAGAAGGGGTAGCAAAAACATCCTTCTTCACGTGGCATCAAGACAGAGAATGAGTGCAGCAAAAGAGAATGAGTGCAGCAAAAAAAAGAGTGCCCCTTATAAAATCATCAGATCTCATGAGAACTCACTCACTATGATGAGAATAGGATGGGAGAAACCACCCACATGATTCAATTATCTCAGCCTGGTCTTTCCCACAGCACATAGGGAGTAGGGGAACTACAATTCAAGATGAGATTTCCATGGGGACATAGCCAAACAATGTCAATATTCAGTATCATAAAGAAAAGGTCTCACTGTAAATTATTTTCATTATCTCACTGCCCCCCAAATGTCAACTTTTTAACTTTGTAACTGCGTTGTATCTTCTGCTTGTGGTTTTCTACACAAGACTCCAATACACCTGCTGCTTTCAATTAGGATGATGATATATGAGAAAATTTAATCCACAAGTTTTATTTTAAGCCTCTGGATCTGAGTATGAATCTGGATTTTAGAAAATGCTCACGTGCAAAATGTTTTCTTAGAGTACCTTATTGCAACAATACAAATTGCTACAGAAGTGAAATGTGAGAAATTTTAGTAGGACTTAAAGAAATCTAGGCAAAAGAATAATGCTGCTTTCTTAGGAAATACAATATGATGTGTTAATAATAATAGTCTAAAGGAAATCTACGCCTTCAGTTAATCTTTTTAAAAACGTATTTTGAAGACTATGGCATGCTTCTATAAACCCAAATGCTACACACTAAGGTAGGTTAATATTTCAACTGGAAGCTGTGTTTGTCTCTACGAGTCCATTTTGTGTTTTTTTCACCTACATGAAGGATGCTTTTGCAGTCAACTCAGATGAAGCGCAAAATAATGGTATTTATTAAGCACTTGAAATAATTCATAGAAATAGAAATTTTTAAAAATATTCTAATAGTTTTAAATATGAGGAAACTGAGGTACTGAAAAGTCAAGTACAGTGCCTTAAGTCTTCCAGTTTGTCCAGAGCAGGGCAGAATTCTGAGCCCAGCTGTCTGTCCAAAGAGATTTTCTTCAATGCTATGCCATATTGTGTTTTATGTAATTAAAATGCTAACTTGGATCTATACAACTCATTTTCTCTAAAGAGTTCAGAGCACATTTCTAGTTATTATTCTCATCATCCTTTCTGTTAAGATTTCAAGCAGCTTGAGTTTTCTGTTAGGTAAGCAATAAAATCTAAAATTAAGCTTACGTTCAAAATGAAGAAATAGGGATAGAGATATGCAAAGTGATTTATTCAAGGTCACACAGCAAATCAATAAAAGAACTAGAACTAAAATATGTTTCATACTTTTCCTGTTTTGAATTTTTTTTAATAAAAGTTTAAAACTGGTTCTTTTATGAAATCTGAACTATTACACAAAAATGAAGAGATGGCTTTTAAAGGAATTGTTATATAACATCCTAGGACAGTTAAAATATGTAAGGAAAAGTAAAGGGAAATAAACACTCTTACACACCATTTGAAAATCTAGGTTAGAGAATGGTTTAAATTTCCAGTTAGGATATCTCCAGGACCACACACAATCTGCCACGCATTACACATAGCAGATTGTTAATCAGTGTTCATAGAGTGAATACCTACACGAATGAGTCTAGTAATAAAAATGATATTTACATAAAATAAAATAAATTATCACATGTAAAAGAACTCCTTCATTCCTGTGTTTGTGCACAATACATAGCAGGCAATAAATTAGTTACTCTGACTACAAGGCTCATTTTATGCTCTCAGTGAGCTTATGATCATGCCAAGGAAACACAAGTAAAAAGCTAAAAAGTCAGTTTATTCATAGAATGTTAAATAATGTGACCTAGATGAGCATGGGCGCCCTAGTGAACATCTATCTACAGGGTCTTGAAGTAAGCCAAGCTTGGTGAATGTCAGGCATTCCAGACAGAAGTAAGCACATGCATGACCCAGAGGAAACAATTAGTGGCAATGATTCATTGTGAAGGGAACACAAAGTTTAAGGAAAAAAGCAAAATGTAAATTTAGGCCTCATGGATATATACACATTTAATATTTTTCCACTTTAATTAAAAGATTTGAGGAAAATTTTTACAATGTCACTGCTGGCTTAGTTTGTGGCAGATGCAGTTGTGCTGGCATAGGATGCCATCCCTTTCATTTTCAGGGGGACAACTTGGGAATCCAAGACCTGAAAGGCTGAAAAGTTTATAAACCAGATTCCTTTAAAGATGAAACTCAAGATTCAATTTAGATTTCAGCAATTTGAAGTTTGCACTTGTGTGAGATTTTGAAGACAAAAGGACCATCTTCCAGCTGCACTTTCTTGTGCTGCTAATAACTATGATTTTAAAGATACTGTGTTCGGTTTTGTTTGTTCTGTTTTGTTTTGCTGGGCATTTAAATTTTAGTCATTAGCTCTATGGGTTTTTTTTTTTCCTTTTTTTTTTGACACCAGGTCTTGCTGTATCACCCAGTAGTAGGCTGGAGTGCAGCAGTGCAATAACTGTTCATTGCAGCCTTGACCTTCTGGACTCAAGTGATCCTTTCACCTAAGCCTCCCAAGACTGAGACTACAGGTGCATGCCACCATGCCAAGCTAATTTTTAAAATTTTTTGTAGAGATGGGGTTTCACCATGTTACCCAGGATGATCTCAAACTCCTGAGCTCAAGGGATTCTCCCACCTCGGTCTCCCAAAATGTGGGGATTACAAGTGTAAGCCACCTTGCCCATTCCCAGCTCAGTGGGTTTAAGAGGCATTTAGAGCAGGAATGTCGGAAGCTTCCTGAACCCTGGAAAGCAGCTAAGGCCAAACACTCTTGAACACAACAGCTCCCTTGGCAGCCTCCCTGATCCCCACCTTCCCCATACTGTAGAATGGCAGTAGTGTTCTGGAACCCTGGCAAAATCCTACTCCTCCAGCAATTGTAAGGGTACCCAATTCCCTGTACTAAATCTCTTTCACATTTTAGTAGCTATAGTTGTTTATTTCTTACAGCAGAACTGGGCATATATTTGATCACATGGTTTTATGAAAATAAGAAATAAATGAATCTGTCACCATTCTTTTTTTTTGAATTGGAGACTTGTTCTGTCACCCAGGCTTGAGTGCAATCATGTGATCTCAGCTTACTACAACCTCCACCTCCTGGGTTCAAGCAATTCTCCTGCCTCAGCCTCCTGAGTAGCTGGGATTATAGGCACCTGCCCCCACAGCTGGCTAATTTTTGAATTTTTAGCAGAGACAGGGTTTCACCATATTGGCCAGGCTGTTCTCCAACACTTGACTTTGTGAGCCACCTGCCTCAGTCTCCCAAAGTGCTTGGATTACAGGCGTGAGCCACCATGCCCAGCCATCTGTCACCATTCTATAGGAAATTTTGATGTATACATCTTAAATGTTGTTAGACATACTATATTCTGAGCCAGTTAGATGAGTCAAACTATGGGCTCCAAGAGGGAAGGGCTGGGGTCTTATTTACGTCTCATGTCCCTCATTTTATGTGGCATTTAACACATAATAATTGCTTCCCAGGAAATGACTGCTTATTGAATGAAATCAACCAAATATGATTTTATCAATTTATACTAGTTTATTCATTTTTCTACAGTTTCATTTAAAACTATCCTGTTTGGTATAAGTTAACTGTGACTAAGATTATCTAGGGTATTTCATTTTAATATTCCAGTTAACAGATTTGACCTCTAAAACATTCTGGTGATCTGTGTAACAAACTGGCTAGTTAATTCTGTCATTTTAAGTTGTGATATAGACACTAAACAACAATGTCCACCCTACCTAAGACATCCATTCCAGCCAAACCCTGAAGGGGGCTAACTTCAATAAGACACTTTTGGGATACTTTCATGTTAATTTATACATAGTTAAATTTGATTTCCAAAAACACCTAATAATTATTATAAGATCGGGGGAGGATCCAAGATGGCTGATTAGGAATAGCTCCAGAGTGCAGTTTCCAGCAAGAACAATGCAGAGGGTGAGTGTCCACCACATTTCCAAACAAATTTTCACTGCCCACAGACCAGGAGACTTCCAGGCCGAAAACTGCCACGAGGTTTCAGCATGGCGGTTTCAGCCAGTGCCGGGTTGGTGCACAGAAACTCATACAAATCTGGGTGGCCATTTCAACTGGAGCCTGGAATGCCTGAGAGACAGAGCCACCCATTCAACTGAAAGGGAGCAGGCAGAGATACGGAGCTAGGTGATCTGGCTCGGCGGGTACCACCCCCACAAAACAAGCAATCTGAAATGCTCTGGATTGAGAGTTTCACAGCAAGCACAGTTGGACCCAGGACTTTCCCGCTTAGTGGAGGAAAGGGCGACAACCACTACCAAGGCAGTCTGCCACTACCAAGGCACTTTACACAGCAGTTGGGCAGAGCCTGTGGCAGCTCAGCAATGCCTCTGCTGGCAGACTGTGACTAGACTACTCCATGCAAGGCAGGACATCTATGAAAAAAGGCAGCAGCATGACAGGAACTTATAAACAAAGCCAATCTTCCTAGGGCAGATCCCCTGGGAAAAGAGGTGGTTATGAGTTCCACTGCAGTAGACTTAAATGTACATGCCTAGCAGCTCTGTATGAAACAGCAGAGCTCCCAGCACAGTACTTGAGCTCCTATAAGGCACAGGTTATCTCCTCAAGCAGCTCCCCGACGCCCATATACCCAAAGAGACACCTCATAAAGGAGAGCTCAGGCTGACATCTGGCAGGTACCCTTCTGGGACGAAGATAACAGAAGAAGAAATGACATCAACCCTTACTGTTCCACAGCCCCTGTGGGTGATCCCCAGGCAAGCAGAGTCTGGAGTGGACCTCCAGCAGTCCTGCAGCAGAGGGGCCTGATTGTTAGATGGAAAACTAAGAAACAGAAAGAAATAACTTCATCATCAACAAAAAGGACATCCACTCAGAGACCACATCTGAAAGTCACCAACCACAAGCACCACAGGTGGATAAAGCCACTAAGATGGGAAGAAACCAGTGCAAAAGGGATGGAAAAACCAAAAACCAGAATGCCTCTCCTCCTCCAAAGGATCCCAACTCCTCACCAGCTTGGGATCAAAGATGAATGGAGAATGAATCTGATGAAAGAAACAGGCTTCAGAAGGTGGGTAATAACAAACTTCTCAGAGCTAAAATAACCTGTGCTAACCCAATGCAAAGAAATTAAGAAACTAGAAAAAAAGGTTAGATGAGATGCTAAGTACAATAAACAGCTTAGAGAAGAATATAAACAACTTGGTGGAGCTGAGAAACACAACACGAGAACTTCATGAAGCATACACAGTTTCAATAGCTGAATCAACCAAGCAGAAGAAAGGATATCAGAGATTGATGATCAACTCAATGAAATAAAATGAGAAGGCAAGAATAGAGAAAAAAGAGTGAAAAGAAATGAACAAACCCTCCAAGAAATATGAGATTATATGAAAAGATCTAATCTACGTTTGATAGGTGTACGTGAATGTGACAGAGAGAATGAATCCAAGCTGGAAAACACTCTTCAGTATATTATCCAGGAGAACATCCCCAACCTAGCAAGCCAGGGCAATATTCAAATACAGGAAATACAGAGACCATCACAAAGATATTCCTCAAGAAGAGCAACCCCAAGGCATATAATCGTCAGATTCACCAAGGTTGAAATGAAAGAAAAAATGCTAAGGGAAGCCAGAGAGAAAGGTCAGGTTACCCACAAAGGGAAGCCCATCAGACTCACAGCAGATCTCTCAGCAGAAACCCTACAAGCCAGAAGAGAGCGAGGGCCAATATTCAACATCCTTAAAGAAAACAACTTTTAACCTAGAATTTCATACCCAGCCAAATTAAACTCCATAAGCAAAGGAGAAAGAAAATCCTTTATGGACAAGCAATTGCTGAGCGATTTCATCACCACAGGCCTGTCTTACAAGAGCTCCTGAAAGAAGCACTAAAAAAGGAAAGGAAAAACCAATACTAGCCACTCCAAAAACATACCAAATGGTAAAGACCATCAACATAATTAAAAAAAAATGCATCAACTAATGGGCAAAACATTCAGCTAGCATCAAAATGGCAGGATCAAATTCACACATAACAATATTAACCTTAAATGTAAATGGCATAAACACCTCAATTAAAAGACACAGACTGGCAAAATGGATAAAAAGTCAAGACTCATTGGTGTGCTGTATTCAGGAAACCCATCTCACATAGAAGGACACACATAGGCACAAAATAAAGGATGGGGGAAGATTTATCAAGCAAATGGAGAGCAAAAAAAAAAAAAAAAAAAAACAGGAGTTGTAATATCTCTGATAAAATGGACTTTAAACCAACAAAGATCAAAAGAGACAAAGAAGGGCATTACATAATGGTAAAAGGATCAATGCATGAAGAAGAGCTAATGATCCTAAATATATACTCACACAATAGAGGAGCACCCATGCACATAAAGCAAGTTCTTAAAGACCTACAAAGACACTTAGACTCCCACACAATAATAATGGGAGACTTTAACACTACACTGTGATTAGATAGATCAATGAGACAGAAAATTAACAAGTATATCCAGGATTGAACTCAGATCTGGACCAAGTGGACCTAATAGACATCTACAGAACTCTCCACCCAAAATCCACAGAATATACATTTTTCTCAGCACCACATTGTATCTACTCTAAAATTGACCACATAATTGGAAATAATTCACTCCTCAGCAAATGCAGAAAGAGGGAAATCATAACAGTCTCTCAGACCACAGTGCAATCAAATTAGAACACAGAATTCAGAAACTAACTCAGAACTGCACAGCTTCCTGGAAATTGAACAACTGGTTCTTGAATGTTGACAGGATAAACAATGAAATGAAAGCAGAAATAAATATGTTCTTTATTAAAAGAACAAAGACAAAACATCCCAGCATTTCTGTGACACATTTAAAGCAGTGTCAAGAGGGAAATTTATAGCAATAAATGACCACCAGAGCAATAAGGAAAGATCTAAAATCGACACTCTATCATCAAAATTGAAAGAGCTAGAGGAGTAAGATCAAATAAACTCAAAAGCTAGCAGAAGACAAGCAATAGCTAAGATCTGAGCAGAACTGAAGGAGATAGAGACACAAAAAACCCTTCAAAAAATCAACAAATCAAGGAGCTGGTTTTCTGAAAAGATCAACAAAATAGACCACTATCCAGATTAATAAAAAAGAAAAGAGAGAATAATCAAATAGATGCAATAAAAAATGGTAAAGGGGATATCACTGCTGATTCCACAGAAATGCAAACTACGAACAACTCTATGCACACAAACCAGTAGATCTGGAAGATATGGATAAATTCCTGGACACTTGCACCCTCCCAAGCCTAAACCAGGAAAAGTTTGAAACCTTGAATAGACCAATAACAAGAGCTGAAGTTGAGGAAACAATTAACAGCCTACCAACCAAAAAAGTCCAGGTTCAGAAGGGTTCACAGCTGAATTCTACCAGGCATACAAAGAGGAGCTGGTAACATTCCTTCTGAAGCTATTCCAAACAATACAAAAAGACAGAATCCTTCCTAAATCATTTTATGAGACCAACATCTCCTGATACCAAAACCTGGCAGACTCAACAAGAAAAGAAAACTTCAGGCCAATATCCACGAGCAACATAGATGCAAAAATCTTCAATAAAATACTGGCAAACCAATTGCAATGGCACATTGAAAAGCTTATCCATCACGATCAAGTGGGCTTCATTCCTGGGATGCAAGGCTGGTTCACCACACGCAAGTCTATAAAAATAATCCACCACATAAACAGAACCAAAGACAAAAACCACACGATTATCTCAATAGATGCAGAGAAGGCCTTCTACAAAATTCGACAGATCTTTATGCTAAAATCTCTCAATAAACTAGGTGTCAAAGGGAAATATCTCAAAACAATAAAAGCTATTTACAACAAACCTACAGCCAATATCATACTGAATGGGCAAAAACTGGAAGCATTCCCTTTGAAATCTGGCACCAGACAAGGATGCCCTCTCTCTCCACTCCTATTCAATATAGTATTGAAAGTTCTAGCCAGAACAATTAGGCAAGAAAAAAGATAAAGAGTATTCAATTAGGAAAAGAGGAAGTCAAATTGTCTCTATTTGCAGATGACACGATTGTATGTTTAGAAGACCCTATCATCTCAGCCCAAAATCTCCTTAAACTGATAAGGAACTTCAGCAAAGTCTCAGGATACAAAATCAACGTGTAGAAATCACAAGCATTTCTATACATCAATAACAGACTAACAGAGAGCCAAACCAAGAGCAAACTCCCATTCACAATTGCTACCAAGAGAATAAAATACCTAGGAATACAACTAACAAAGGAGGTAAAGGACCTCTTTGAGAACTACAAACCACCGCTCAAAGAAGTAAGAGAGGATACAAACAGATGGAGAAACATTCCATGCTCATGGTTAGGAAGACTCAATATAGTGAAAATGGCCATACCCCCAAAATAATTTATAGATTCAATGTTATCCCCATCAAGCTACCAATGACATTCTTCACATAACTGGAAAAAACCACTTAAACTTCATATGGAACCAAAAGAGAGCCCACATAACCAAGACAATCCTAAGCAAAAAGAACAAAGCCGGAGGCATCCCACTGCCGGACTTCAAACTATACTACAAGACTACAGTAATCAAAACAGCATGGTACTGGTACCAAAACAGACATATAGACCAATGGAACAGAACAGAGATCCTAGAGGTCACACATCTACAACCATCAGAACAGAGACTCTAGAGGCCACATGTCTACAACCATCTGATCTTTGACAAACCTGACAAAAACAAACAAAGTGGAAAGCGTTCCCTGTTTAATAAATGGTGTTGGGAAAACTGGCTAGCAGTGTGCAGAAAGCAGAAACTGGACCCCTAACTGTCACCTTACACTAAAATTAACTCCAGATGGATTAAAGACTTAAACGTAAGACCTAACAACATAAAACGTCTAGAAATAAACCTTGGCAAAACCATTCAGGACATAGGCATAGGCAAGAACTTCATGACTAAAACACCAAAAGCATTGGCAACAGAAGCCCAAATAGGGAAATGGGACCTAATTAAACTCCAGAACTTCTGTACAGCAAAAGAAACAATCATTAGAGTGAATCGGTAACCAACAGAATGGAAAAAAAATTTTCACAATCTCCCCATCTGACAAAGGGCTCATATGCAGAAACTACAAAACTAAAACAGATTAACAAGAGAAACACAAGCAAACCCATCCAAAAGTGGGTGAAGGATATGAACACTTTTCAAAAGAAGACACATATGAGGCCAACAAACATATGAAAAATGCTCATCATCACTGATTATTAGAGAAATGCAAACCAAGACCACATTGAGATACCATCTCATGCCAGTTAGAATGGCGATCATTAAAAAATCTGGAGACAACTGATGCTGGAGAGGATGTGGAGAAATAGGAACACTTTTACACTGTTGGTGGGAGCGTCAATTAGTTCAACCATTGTGGAAGACAGTGTGACGATTCCTCAAGGACCTAGAAATAGAAATTCCATTTGACCCAGCAATCCCATTACTGGGTATATACCCAAAGGATTATAAATCATTCTGTTATAAAGACACATGCACATGTATATTCATTGCAGCACAGTTTACAATAGCAAAGACCTGGAACCAACCCAAATGCCCATCGATAATAGACTGGAAAAGGAAAGTGTGACAAATATTCACCATGAAATACTATGCAGCCTTAAAAATGATGAGTTTGTGTCCTTTGCAGGGACATGGATGAATCTGGAAACCATCATTCTCAGCAAACTGACACAAGAACAGAAAATCAAATACCACATGTTCTCATTCATAGGCGGGTGTTGAACAGTGAGAACACATGGACACAGGGAGGGCAGCATCACACACTGGCATCTGTTGGGGGGTGCCAAGGTAGGGACAGCAGTGGGGGTGGGGAGGTTGGGAGGGATAACATGGGGAGAAATGCCAGATGTAGGTGATGGGGGGATGGAGGCAGCAAAACACATTGCCATGTATGTACCTATGCAACAATCCTGCATGATCTGCAGATGCACCCCAGAACCTAAAGTACAATAAAAAAAAATTATTATAAGATCATTTTATCAGAATACTGGTGAGAAATGATGGCATTTTTGTCTTTTCTACTTTTCCTTATTAACAAAATGAAGTAAAACTGCTTAATATGTTTTAAATTGTTGTTATACATCCAAATTAAAGAGTCTCTAACTCACTGCTAGTCTGGCTGAAGTACAACAGTTCAAGACAGTCATTCACAATTATTTTTATTATGATTATATCATACATACAATATAACAGCAATATAAAGCATACAACATAGGAAATATTACATTATAATGAATGCAGTATCATAAGTGAATGGCAAACATGTAATTTTCTGTCAAAACCAGACTTCTATACATAATCCAAGATATAAATATCAAATTAAGATCTAAATGATATCTGCAAATTCACTCTCTGAGCTTCAAACTCTTTATGTTTACTCATAAGCAAAGTAATATGAATAGAAACAAGCCACTGCAGGTTTTCCATGAGAAAGGAGCCTAAAAATATCTCTGCCAGTGTCTCCTTTTTCTCCTTAGAGCTCTCCCTCTATTTTCCACAAAAATCTCAACTGATACCTAGGATAGTCTCGACATTTGTTTCCCCTGGGCACGTAACTATCAGCAGGAACAAAGCCACATTGCCTGGTAGGAGCTTTGCATTTGTTTTGCTGATTATGGCAGGCTCAAGAAATCAAATTTATTCAAGTCACAGCCAATGGGTTGTTTTCACCTGCAACTCTAGAGCATTTTGGCCTAGTATAATCTGTCTGATGGGAGGAAAATTAGGTTGATGGGAATATGTTGCCACTTTGGGTGAAAAAACATTAGGGGCAGTAATATGAAAGGAATTTAAAAAGTAGAAATTGCTCATTCACTCTGTTCCTTTGATGTTTCTGACAGATTGAGACAGTGAGAGCAGACACTCTCATAGAGAATGGGTATGCTCTGGGATACTTCTTGAGGACTTGGGTATAATTGGTTGAGTCTTGCTTTTGGTTGGGGGAATTATTTTATGATTCTGCATTTTTATTGTTCTACCAATTCTATTATTTATTCTCTTTCAACAACATCTCCACCTCATATACCTTATTAATATTAACACATTACAGAATTACCAAAATTAATAAGTTTAAGCAGAGCATTTCCAAAATGATATGATATAGCACTTCTATTGATTCAACTGAAGATTTTGGTTCACAGAGTGGTTTTCTTGTTTGTTTTTTAATTTGTATACATGTAGGGGGCACATGTGCAGATTTAGCACGTGGACATATTGCTTAGTAGTAGTCTCGGGTTTTAGTATAACCATGTCCCAAAGAGTATACATTGTGCCTATTAAGTAATTCCTCACCCCTCAACCCACTCCCATCCTGCCACCTATTGGAATGTCCTACTCTTTCTGTCCATGTTATTTAGCTCTCATTTTCAAGTAAGAATATTTGATATTTGACTTTCTGTTTCTGAGTTATTTCACTTAAATGGCCTTAGGGAGTGATGTTAACAGCCCAGGATCTCTAAGTAGAGAGAAAATGAGATTAACAATCAAACAGTGTGTTTATATGTATATGCTAAGCAAGAAGAAGAGCAGTGAGAGTGAATCACAACTTCAGCCTAGAGCCAAAAGGTTGGGTTAGCACATTAGAGGCAAGTCAGTGGTTAAAGATAAGAAAGCTTCCTTTAGTCAAATAAAACACAAAAACAAAAAGGCATAGCAAGGAAGGAAACAGATCCCAAAGTACCAACAGGCCCTTGGGGAAGGCTACAATTGCATGTCAAATGGCTAGTACAGATTGCTAGTAAGATAGTCCTACATCAGTACAATAGCTGAAAGGAAAAAAACGAATTTGCTTTGTCTCCATGATGTCAAAATATGTCTTTCTGAATTTTCTATAAATTACAGTAAATGCCTTTTTAAACTACAGCTTCCCCAGGTTGTTTCATATAAGTAAAATTTTAAAGGCTGAAAAAGTCTTGAAATTATGCCATCTTCTTAAAAAATCCCCTGGGTATTTTTTTGGTCCATAAATATTCATAGACACATAATTGTTTGGTCTGCTAGTTAATCATTCATGTTTGGTATAAGATGAAAATGCACATGAATAAACTAAAAATATCCCCTATTATGTCTTTAATATTTAGTGTTTGCTGTATGCTTCAACCATACTTGAACACAAAATTAAGGTTTCTCTAATAAAGGGTCCAGATCTTATAGCAGGCCCACCTGTTTGTCAGATATTTTCATTTTATTTTCCTGATTCAGATGAAATGCTGTTTATGAGATTCAATTTCTAAAATTGCCTTTTGGCAAAAGGTTGGGACCATTTTTATATCTTATCTTCTGTCCATTGCAACATGTGTTATTACGCTGTATGTGCAATTTATATATGCATTTGTTAGGGAGAGTCCAGCAAAAGGAGGAAAAAAAGAGAAAGCTTTAAATGGGCGATTTTCAGGTCCATACTTTCCTCAGAAAGCAATATGGGGAGGAATACCAGCCTCTTCGTGAGATTGCATTATGATCTAGTGACCCTGAAAATAGGGTCAGAAGGAGGTCTCCCTGCTAACTAGAAAACTAATCAATATAATTTAATATAGGGACTGGGTGCCCCCAAATCACATAACTTCTCTCCCTTTCTGTTCCTCTTCACTAACAACCCTGAGACTCTAGCCTCTGCTACCTTGCACTTCTTCTACCATTACCCACACCCCAATGGTCCTGCATTTAGGCAAGGGCTAACAGAAAAAAATGTCGTGTTATTGTCATGGACTGGTTTTCTTGTTTGTGTAAAAGTAAACTTTCAACTGAATGTCATGTAAATATTCAACTTGTATGAAGTGAGATGTGTTTTTTTGAAATAAGATATAATTTATTACACTTAACAACTTGGGAATGGAGATTTTTGTATCTGGTAAAATAAATGTATTATATTTTTTTCTAATAGATACATTTTATTGATTATATCAAAACGCAGTTATTTCAATTTGTAGGAGGTTAGCCTAGAAACTTCTCTGTGGACTGGTCTGCATTTGATTCAGCTCAGGTGCAGTGACTGAGAAAGAAAGCAAGACGAAGGGTAAAAGGTCACTGGTGACTAATTTTCTGAAAACTAGCAGCTTGTGTAAGTAATAGAACATTTATTGCCTTTCTATGTTGTCCCAGCAATGAGCTAGAAAATCCATAAGAATTCCCAGCCCTTGCCTTTATTAAGGCATAGCCCTGGATTAGTTTAATGTGCAATTTAAAGTCACTGCCTGCCAATACTTTGCTTACTTTTAAGTAGGGCCATTTTCCACCCTTTCCCCATCCCCAATCAAGTTGTCAAAAAGAAAAAAAAAAAGTGCTTTCCTTAATCATTTATAGTGAGTATTTTTCCAATCTTACTGATACATTTATTTTTTACATAATACGGATCCCGATAAAATTGCCAACCCCCAGTGAAGTGCTTTAATTTTCCCGATAAATTTCTTGAAGTGTGAAAAGTAACGCTTGTTCCCTTGTACCCATGCAGCTTCTTGCCGAGGTATTCCTGGCCACAATATTTCAGTAAGACAGCTAGGAATCCATGGGCTGTTTTATTAAATAATCTAAAATACAGTTACAACACCAAAGTACCATTGAAGACTTAAAGTGTTTGTCAACTAAAAAAAACTTTCAAGTATTTAGAAAAAAATTAATTTTGAGATAGTAACATTATCAGATAAGCAGATAAGGAAGGGAACTAACATTATTTGGTGTTAAGTATTTTGTATATTTTATCATCTAAACATCTTCATAAAATAGGCTGCAGCATAATCATTTTAAAAATGAGGAAACCGTAATTCAGGATAGTAAACTAACCAAAGTTACAGAGCTAAAAGAATTGGTGAGTTTTGCCATAACCAAAATATCCTTAATTCTTTTTATACAATTTTACACTGCCTTCCAGAAACATATTGTGAGATAAAAAAAATCCTTCAGGGCTTCTGATATTATGTTTTATATGTTATAAACTGGATCTTTTGAAACCTCTTAAACATGTCTGAAAATGACAACCACTTTTTTTTTCTCTTTTGCATTCTTAAACCAATGATATTCTCTCCAAATAATTTGTCTAGTAAATAGTTTTAAAGAATACTTTAGTCCAGACTCAATAGAGTATAAAGAAAGCTTATTTATTTATTTGGTCACTAATCCTACAAAACGAGGATCAGTGTATGAAAACAGCTATTAAATGAAACAAAAAAAACAAAATTATGATGGTAGTTTTTTGCAATTTTTTGTCCTGATAGGAGTTGTTTGTTTGTTTTAGATGGAGTCTCACTCTGTTCCCCAGTCTGGAATGCAGTGGTGTGTACTCAGCTCACTGCAACCTCTGCCTCCAGGGTTGAAGAGATTCTCCTGCCTCAGCCTCCAAAGTAGCTGAGGTTACAGGCATGTGCCACCATGCCTGGCTTTTTTTTTTTTTTTTTTTTTTTTTAAGTATTTTTAGTAGAGATGGGGTTTTGCCATGTTGGCCAGGCTGGTCTCAAACCCCTGACCTCAGGTGATCCACCTGCCTCAGCCTCCCGAAGTGCTGGGGTTATATTAAATATTGTTAAAACAATATTCCAGGTTTAGATTATTTTGATATTTGTTTTGTCCTAATTATAAAAGTAGCAATGATGTGGGAATTTGGTTTTAATTATACTGGTATTCTTCTTACCCTCCATAGTGCCTGGAGACATAAAATATGCTTCATAAATGTCTGTAACTGTGTGCAATCACCAATACAATCCACACTCCCACCAAAATTCTTATAAATTTAAAAGCTATAAAGGAGGATATTAAGATTAATGTGAAGCATTCTTTCTTCAATTTGTACTGGAGTGCCAATAAAATAAGTATCAGACATTAAAGTAAAACAAATTTACAGTATAAAATTTTCAAAAGAAATAGTTTAGATGTGAGTAGTGAGGGAGCAGTTCTATCTCTAACACAGCAAGCCTAATGATGAGTGCTTTTTTGAGAAGACTCAAAGAGCTTTCAAGCCCAAATATTTCAAGTAGTCTCAGAATACTGGGACCATACTTCCTACAGAGGAAGTTAAAGAAGACAATACACACAGGTTAGAGGGGTTATATTAGGATTGTCTTTTCCAACACTATGGCAGGGCAAGGAATGTGTCAGTGTTTTGGAACTGATATGAGCCCTTCAGGGACAACCCCAGAAGCAAGAAGATGGAAATAGAGACCAATTTACCAGGGGCTGAGGAAGGAGTTACAAGTGATCATTAAGAATAGAAATTTGGCCGGGTGTGGTGGCTCCCACCTGTAATCCCCCTACTTTTGGAAGCTGAGGCGGGCAGATCACGAGGTCAGAAGATCAAGACCATCCTAGCCAACATGGTAAAACTCTGTCTCTCCTAAAATACAAACAATTAGCCAGGTATGGTGACGCGCGCCTGTAGTCCCAGCTACTCAGGAGGCTGAGGCAGGGGAATCACTTGAACCCTGGAGGCAGAGATTAGAGTCAGCCGAGATCACAGTCAGCCGAGATCACACCACTGTACTCCAGCCTGGTGACAGAGCAAGACTCTGTCAAAAAAGAAAATAAAAATAAAAATTCATTTTCCAGGTCCAAGAGATACACACAAGCAAAGTATCCATGATGGTCCTACAAAGAACCCAGAAAATTACACTTCAAGACAGTGAATCATCTTTAAATATCAGGTGGCTCCAGAGAGAACACAGCCAGTGGACATGATATCCAATTAACTGAGAGCTTCCCTCTTGTCTTAGCATGCTTCCTCTCCAAACTCCAACCTTGGAGGGGTCAGGAACAGCTAGCAAGTGAAGGGAAAAGGGAGAAATAAAAAATAAAGTATAGATGGAGAAGCCACACACACAAATGTTTTCCACTTCAGATTTCCAATCCAAAGCAAGTTGGGTGTTGGGGAAGAGGAAGATTTAACATTGATTTGGTTTTGGAGTTTTGGTTAATACAATAGAAGAACTAATTGCTGAATGACATTTTTTGTCACTTAACATAAGGGCAGTACAATCTGACCTCTAGGAGACAAAACAAACTGAAAGTATTCTTTGTAAGAACCAGAACAAGACAAGGATGCCCACTCTCACCACTCCTATTCACCATAGTTCTAGAAGTCCTAGCCAGACCAATCAAGCAAGAGAAAGAAATGAAGATATTCAAATAGGAAAAGAATAAGTTAAACTATCTTTTTTAACTGACAATATGATTCTATACCTACAAAACCATAAAGATTCCACCAAAAGGTTCCTAGAAATAATAAACCAATTTAGTAAAGTTTCAGGATAAATAAAATAAATATACAAAAATCAGTAATATTACTATACACCAATAATGTTTAGGCTGAGAGCCAAATCAAGGACACAATCCCATTCATAATTGCCACAAAAATAATGAAATACCTAGGAATCCACCTAACAAAGAAGGTGAAAGATCTCTACAGAAACTATAAAATAGTGCTGAAAGAAATCATAGATTACACAAACAAATGAAAAAAAAATTACATGCTCATGGATAGGAAGAATCAATAATGTTAAAAAGGCTATATTGTCCCAAGTAATCTATAGATTCAACACTTTTCTTATCAAACTACCAACATCATTTTTTTCCCACAGAATTAGAAAAAAGTATTCTATTAATAAAATTCATATGGAACCAAACAAGAACACCAATAGTCAAAGCAATCCTAAGCAAAAAGTACAAAGCTGATGGCATCACATAGCCAACTTGAAACTATACTATAAAGTTACAGTAACCAATAGCATAGTACTGGTACAGAAACTGATAATTAGACCAATGAAACAGAATAAAGAGCCCAGAAATAATGTCACACACTTATAACCATATGTTCTTCAACAAAGTCAGTAATAACAAACAATGGGGAAAGGACCTGCTATTTAATAAATGGTGCTGGGATAATGGACTAGCCATATGCAGAAGAATCAAACTGGATCCTTACCTTTCGCCATATGCAAAAATTAACTGAAATGAATTAATGATTAAATGTAAGACCTAAAACTATAAAAATCCTAGAAGAAAACTTAGGAAATACTCTTCTTGATATTGGCCTTAGCAAAGAATTTGTGGCTAAGTCTTCAAAAGCAATTGCAACAAAAACAAAAATTGACAAACAGTACCAAATTAAACTAAAGAGCTTCTGCACAGCAAGATAAATTATCAACAGAATAAACAGACATCCTACAGAATGGGAGAAAATATTTTCAAACTATGCATCTGCTGAAGGTCTAATACCAATAATCTATAAGAATTTAAACATTTCAACAAGCAGAAAGTAAATAACCTCTTTAAAAAGTGAAGAAACGGCATGAACAGACATTTCTCAAAAGAAGACATACAAGCAGCAAACAAACATGAAAAACATGATCAATATATGACCAGCCAAGAAAATGAAAAAAAAAAAAAAAAAGCTCAACATTGCTAATCATCAGAAAAATGAAAATCAAAACCACTATGAGATGCCATCTCATACCAATTAGAATAGCTATTATTAAAAAGTCAAAAAATAGATGCTGGCAGGCTGCAGAGAAAAGGGAACACTTATACATTGGTGGAGGGAATATAAACTAATACAGCCACTCTAGAGAGCAATTGAAGATTTCCCAAAGAAAACAGAACTACCATTTGACCCAACAATCCCATTACTATGTATATCCCCAAAGGAAGATAAGCAATTCTACCAAAAATACATATGTACTTATATGTTCATCACAACACTGTTCACAATAGCAAAGATATGGAATTACCCCAGATGCTCATCAACAGTGGACTGAATAAAAATATGATATATATATACACTATAGAATACTTGCAGCCATAAAAAGGAATGAAATCATGTTCTTTGCACCAATATAGATACAGCTAGAAGCCATAATCCTAAGTTAATTAACACAGGAATGGGAAACCAAATACTCAGTGCTTTCACTTATAAGTGGGAGCTAAACATTGAGTACATGTGGGCATAAACATGGGAACAATGAACACTGAGGACTGCTAGAGAGAGATTAGGAAGAGATGGGGGCAGTGGTGGAAAAACTACCTATTGGGCACTGTGCTCAGTACCTGGGTGATAGGATCATTCATACCCCAAACCTAAGTGCCACACAATAGAGCCATGTAATAAACTTGTACATGTACCCTTTTAATGTAAAATAAAAGTTGAAATTTAACTAAAACAATTTTAAGCCCCTACAAATAAAACAAAACAAAATAATAATATTCCTTTCCCTGGATATACTACAGTTTATTCCTCCATTCATTCACTGTAGGATGTCTTGGTCACTTCCACATTTTGGCATTTATAAATAAAGCTTCTGTAAAAATCCATGTGCAGGTTTTTGCCCTGACATAAGTTTTTAAGTCCTTTATGTAAATATCAAGAAGCACTTTTGCTGAATTGTGTGATAAGAGTACATTTAGTTTTTTAAGAAACCACCCAGCTTTTTTCCAAAGTGGCTGTAGCACTTTGCATTCCCATCAGCAATGAATGAGAGTTCCGGTTGCTCGACATTCTCACTAGCATTTGGTGTTTTCCTATTGCCTTTCTGCTCTGCTGTTAACCACCCCCCTCCCCACCCACCAATTGACTTATAGGAGTAATCCACTTCAGAAAACTTCTAAAATTTATCTAAGGGTGAATATAAAAGCTAAGGGACTTGCTTAAATTTCTGTACAGATCTTGGAAAGAAAGTGTCAACAAAATGAATTCAACAAAGTGTGGTGAAAAGGAATGAAGAGTGTTTTTTTCATAAACTTAAATCTTACTAAGCCCAGTTCATTTAGTAAAATAGTTATCCTTCTTGCACAGATTTATGTTTATACTAAACATATATCTACCTATATATATTTCCTTCATCTACTAAAATGGGATTGTATTATATGTAGGTATTTCCTTTTCACTTAATTTATAATATTTTATGGCCTTCTTTTCAGGCAAATACACAAAGACATGCTGGATAATTTTAAATTGTTAACTGCATGACTCTACCATAATTCATGCAACCATTTTCTCATTGATGATTTAAATTGTTGCCAGGATTTTGTCTATATAATGTTGCTATAAACATTCCTGAATATATATCCTATAAATGAAGACATCTTTATATAAATATTTATAGCAACACAGTGTTATTTTTGTTGCTGATTTTACTAATTGATATAGATTAAATTCCAAAATTCAAATTGCTTTATCAAAATTTGCATTGGGTGATTAAGATTGGCTCAGATACAGTGTTTGAGTGTGCTATTTACAGAGTTCATTTTATATATTAACAAAAGAATAGACTAAATAGCTTTCATAATTATAAATTATTATTTACTTTGTTTTTTTTTTCTCCACATGTCCAATTTGAATACTTATCCACATTTGAAAAGACTGCTGTGGTTGTGATTGATATGAATCCTAGAAGGACTGAAAAGGCACAACTTCATTGCATATTAGGAATGCATTCAATGTGGACTGGCAGGAAATTTCTTAAATTATTTCTAAATGCAATATATAACGTGACAACAGATTGCTTTTGTTTCTGACTTAATAGCTGGTTTGTACTGGTACTGGCGAAATAATTCACTTTGGAATCAGCCACATCTAGTTATGAGGATTTTTAAAAAGCAGGTAGATTATTACATTTTAAAATCTGTGTAACTCAATCTTCAGACTTTTCAAAATGCATTTGATTATCAAAAGGTTTAATATACATTACTCAATGAGTATATCCTATAAATATTTTTATTTATAGCTTACTGTCTCTATGTAATTTTGATGAAGATGAAAAAATTGTAAGAAAAGAGTGTTAGAACCTTTAAGTGCCTCTCCACTGAACTCCAGAACATCATTTTTTAAGAGAATTTTCTCCTAGTAAAGTCAAATTTAACACATGCATTGAATTTGTGAACATCCTCTTTGAGAGTCATTTTCCAATATTTCTAGCACATTTAACGGCATAATTGCTAACAATTTTACAACCTTGACACTTGAAAGTCACCTTTGAGAGCTTCATCTTGTGTTTACTTTCTGTTCCAAGGGTATCCATCCCCAAGTTGTGTTGATTTTATCTTTGGAACATCTCTTGGATTTATTATTTTACCTCTATTCCTGTTCTCCCAACCTCAATGCAATCAGTCTTATCTTCATCCTGGTGTACCACAATCTCTTCAAATTCTTCTCCAAAACGTAGTTGATGTGATCTTTCCAAAGCGTAATTTTATGTTACTTTCCTCATGTAAACTTTTGAGTGGCTTCCATTTGATCTTACAATAAAGGGCAAGATTCCCCAAGATAACTTAAAAGACCCTGAGTCACCTGGCCCATGCCTGTTCCTCCAGTAGCATCATATAGGAAATCACTTTTGCTCTATATAAACGTGGTGGACAAAGGATACTGGCATTCATTCAACTTCTTAATCATACCAAACTCTTTGGGTTCAGGATCTTTGCATATGTCATTTCAATCCCTGGAAAGTTCTCCCTTTTTCTACAGCTAGGTAATCCCTATTCATCTTTGTCTTAACTTAGGCATTATTTTTCTAAAGAGGGCTTTTTCAACCTCCTAAACTAGGCCAATTTCCTCTAATATACTCTGTCAGTCCACTGTGACACTTTTTATCACAGCACTTATCTCAACTTATAATAATATAGTTCTTTGTGTGATTATTTGATTTATAGCTGTCTCCTCAACTGTACCACAAGCTTCACAAGAGGTTTCTATGTTTTCCTCACCAGCATATCCCAGTGACTTAGTACAATGTCTCTCATATAGCGGGGACTCAATAATTATTTGTGGAAAACAAGTAAAATTGACCCTTGAACAGTATGTGGGTTGGGGTGTTAAACCCCAGTGCAGAAAATCTGCATGTAACTTTTGACTGTTTAAAAACTTAACTATTAATCATGTTCTGTTGACTAGAAGCCTTACTGACAGTGTAAACCATCAATTAACATATATTTCATATGTTATATATATTATATACTATATTCTTACAATAAAGTAAGTTAAAGAAAATGTTATTAAGAAAATAATTAGAAAGAGAAAATAGTACTGTACTGTATTTATCAATCCTGTAAATTTATGTTGTTTGTTTACAAGATAAATCATATGTCTGAAATGCTGAGAGATCACTTTTTCTGTGATAGGAAATTTACTGGAGAGAGAAACTGCTGAGGGGCAGAGAATTAGTATCAGGTACATTTTAAGGGGATAATTGCCACACTTGAACTCACCACAATAGCAACAGGAAGTGATCACTAAATTATTGCAGTAGTACATGAACTACAGTTGATTTTATGCACTTATGGTTTTTTACTGCATCTTTACATTTGTTTATATTTCTTTCTACCATGAATGGTGCTATGTATAATCTGTGTTTATGTGAATAAGTTTGATACATTTTAACTTTTTATAATAGATTTTTTGTATATTTTATGGTAGTAAGCAATAAAATAGACCAGTATCTACAGATATTTTATGGTTTTATGACATAACTATCTTTTCCCTATTTATTCTGTATTTCTAGGCTACACAGTTTGTCTTCCAGTTTTTTTAAATTGCTGCAAATCTACAAAATTTTCCAATATAGTCATTTAAAAAAATTCATGTGTAAGTGGACCTGCACATTTCAAACTTGTGTTGTTCAAAGCTCAACTGAAAATCTATGTCATTCAGACTTTCTGACTGTCCTAGATCCATAGGATAATATGATCTTCTAAGTGGAATATAAATGCAATAATTTGTGTTTGAATTTGTATTACAAAATACTCCTTTGTTTCAATAAGGAAATAAAATAGAAGTTGGCATCAGAATAGAATGGAATAAAAACTGATATCAGAAGGATCACCCAGGAAAGTAAAACACTTTGTTTCCAACTGACTCAACCTTCCAGGGCTGTTTGAGATGATGACTAGAAGTAATATATTCTGAGGTTCACCAGTATTTCACTACACTTCCTGACCTTGACATTTGCTGTTAGATCTTAGTTGAAGGATCAGGATACCATATGTATACTATGGCAGCCAGACAGAGAAACTCTTTTCAAATATTTTTTATTAGCCAATATGTTTATACTCCATGGTGACATGGTGAGAAGCTTGGTTTGCTGGAGAAGAGGAATGTGGCTGGGGTGTGCTGTGCAAGGCATACAGTCTAGATTCTTGCAGAGGCAGAAGATTCTAGACCACACAGAGCCAGGTAGCCCATGGTAAGGATTTTGAATTTTACCCAAAGTTTCAAAAGACCATCGAAGGTTTTGAAGTAGGAAATTATGATGATAAAATTGACATTTAAAAATATCTTTGGCTGCTCTATGATAATAAGCAAGAATTAATTCAAGGAGACAGGCTGGGAGGCTTTTTTAGCAATTAAGGTGAAAGATCATGGTACCTAAGGCTAGTGTGGCCACAGTGAAAATAGAGCGAATTGGAGAAAGTTAATAGGAAGATATCAAGAATGAATCTCAGATTTCTAGATTACACAACTGATACCAGTAGCTGCAAAGAAGCTAACTGGGGATGATCAGGATTGGGAAAAAATTAAGAGTAGATTTTGGGACAAGATACCTGTTAGACATCCAAACACATGAAAGTGGAAAGTGCAGATATGGGTGGGAGGTGAAGAGCAATCTATATTGAAGATACCAAGGTGAGTAACATCCATATATAAGCATGATTCAGAGTGGCAGAGCTGCCAAAGAGACTGGAAATAAATGCCAATGTATTAGGAAAGAAGGTAAGAAAGCATGTTGTTACAATCAGGGAATGGTCATGTTTGGCAAATGTTGCTGAGTAAAAAGAAAGACAGAATAAATATATATTCTTCTTATATCTGGTAATCTAGAAATCATGGCTCATTTTCACTTGAATGACAATGTTTGGGATGGGATGGATTAATTATTCTCAGTGGAGTGTGCTGAATATTCCAAGCACACACCATAAAGTTGTGGTTTTAAAACCGTCAGCCTATGTGCCATATTTAGCCTGCAGTCATGTTTTCTTTGACATTTAATTTAAAAAATTTGTTGTCAATTGTTGAAAACTATATTTCACATAAAAATGCTCTTGGAGAAAACCACAAGATCTGGCAACAATAAGTCTGTATTCCTGCATGGCAATAAGCTGGAGCTGAATAGCTCACCTCTTATCCTTTTGGAAGGCTGCCTCTCCTAAGTTCCCACAGTCCCAATCACTCCCTGTTGTTTTCACCCCCACCTGCTTCATTTCTCTTTCTGGCCCAAGGACATTTATGTTCATTGTCGCTGCTTTAAAGATTCACACTGCGGCAAGCTCATAAAGAGAGGAAGTATGAGTCTCCCTTTTTATTCTCCAAAACGTATGGCGCAGATTGTTGTGCAGTAAAGTTCTGCTAAATTGCATTGACACAGGTTTTATAAAATTGAGGAGCATCAAAGAGGTGTTGTAAACCTAACATAAATAATTTTTAAGAAAGTTCGGGCTGGGCGCGGTGGCTCACGCCTGTAATCCCAGCACTTTGGGAGGCCGAGGCGGGTGGATCACGAGGTCAAGAGATCGAGACCATCCTGGTCAACACGGTGAAACCCCGTCTTTACTAAAAATACAAAAAATCAGCTGGGCATGGTGGCGCGTGCCTGTAATCCCAGCTACTCAGGAGGCTGAGGCAGGAGAATTGCCTGAACCCAGGAGGCGGAGATTGCGGTGAGCTGAGATCGCGCCATTGCACTCCAGCCTGGGCAACAAGAGCGAAACTTCATCTCAAAAAAAAAAAAAAAAAAAAAGAAAGAAAGAAAGTTCAGAAGATAGACTAACTTTACAATCTAGTCAAGATTTGAACTAGCCCTTTAAACTCTTAGGTATAGCTTTGTTTATGACATTTGAATAGTACATTTGTTTAGTGTTTTAATTTGTGCTCACAGCTGATATGATTCATTATTTTAAAATAATTTTAGCTTTTAAATAATATCTAGTTTGTAAAATTTGTCATTGATGTATATTACTGGTCAATAACATTTTCAAATATTTTATCAAATACTCCCTACTATCTTGATGCACAAACATGGGTAAGTGTAGTTACTTGAGGGGGTGAGATGCATTCTATCCTGGAGGACCAGAAAAACATGTGGTGCCAACGTGCATCAGGGTAAGAGAAGGGATTTTTGTGTAGCTCATCTTTGTAATATAATTAACGGGAAGGAGACAGATTCCCTCTGCCAGCCTCCCACCACATGTGTCCTGCATTTGTTCCTGTATTGTGGGAAAAATATGTATATTTATGTCTCTTTGTCAAGTTCTTAGAGCACTAAAAGTTAAGGCCAATAATACTAGCTTAGTGCCTCGCACTATTTTAATACAAATTCTGTTCTCTTTTAAATTTTACCAATTAGACATTGGCATTCTTTTATAAAATATAGTATTGGATGCCATCAGTAATTCCTACATTCACGTGAATCACATTGCCTTCTTTTTGACATCCAACAGAGATATATCTCAACACTGACTAGAGTGGAGAGCTCAGGTCTATCCCAGAAAACTAAGCCTGGGTATAGCAGGAAAGATAAGATTCCCCAAGACTTCAAATTGCAGAACAGCAGAAAAAGAGACAGATGGACAGTAAAGACAAAAGTGATTATTTCAAATTCCTGTCTGGGTTTGTATACCCTCAGGCAGGAAAATTATCATCTAAAGCCTCTTCTGCTTTGTATTATTCATGATTAATCTGTTTCTTTCACATTGGAAAATTCAGATATATTTGTTTCCTTACTAGATCTGTTGTGGATTACAGCCTGTGTAAATAAACTAGTTTCCTATTTTTTGTAGAGACACCTACAGTCTCCGATGTGATCTAAGAAGTGTGTCTGTGAGCTGTGTGTGTGAGCAATTTCACCTGAAATACGTGAAGAATAGGTGGAATTTTGACAGCCTACTCATGCTTCACAGAAAATTGTTTTGAGTACAATTTTCTGCACGTGTGCTATCAATTGTTCAGCCATTATACTGAGGGAGATTTAAGAAACATACTAAACAGACAACTAAAATATTGCTCTCAAACCACCATCCAAAACAAGTGTTATGACTTCATCACATATTAGGCTCCTAGAAAGCTGTACTGAATTCTAGACTGAACTAGAAAAGAGCCTAGAAGCATAACAGGAAAATATTATTAATTATACTTATTTTTATGTTCAAACTGATTTATTCCTGCTGATTCAAAGATTCAGACTGAAGACAGTTCAAGTACTTTTTCTAAATGCAATGATACCTTTGATCCTCTTTCTTTCAATTAAGCACTCAGTTATCCAAAATAATCTGTGGGAATTATTTAGCAACCAAAAAATATGAAAAAAAGCCTTAGTTATTTTAATGAACAGAGCTACTAGGTACCACCCTCCTAGAGCCACTTTTTTTTTTTTAATTTCCTTTTGAGAAATTAAGCAAAAGGAAGACATGATTCAGCAAACAAAACCAGTGCACTCAGTTAAGACATTACACATCAGCCATGAAGAATAATGGTACTAGAAATGCTGAAACAGGTAATTGTCAATAAACAGAAAAATAATATTATGCTTTATATTACAAAATAAAATCCAGATGGATTGAAAACCATAAATGTGAAAAACTCAAAACTTTAAAAAAATTTATAAGAAAAATATGCTGATATATTTATCATATTAAGTCAAAGAAAAATTTCTTGAAGGAAAATGCAATCATAGAGAGATTGATAAATTTAACCACATTAAAATTATATCAATTTTAATTGATATAATTAGTATAATATCTTCCTTTGGAAAAAACATAAAGTTAAAATATAAACTATAGAGTGAAAGATACTTTTAATCCATATAAGCAACAAAAGTTTAATTTAAAAATATACAGATAATCTCTACAAACCAAAGAGAAATACCCACATAATTTATTTAAAAATGAAAGAAGGATATAAACAGGCAATTCATGGAAGAAGAATCCTAAGTAGCTAATAATATATCAATCAGCCTCATTAACAGATAAAAAATTGAAATTGAAACAACATGACAGCTACTAGACTCAAAAGTCTGACCATACCATGTTTTGAAGATGAATGAAAAGATAGATTCTCATACTCACCCAGTGGAGTAAAAATTGTTACAACAAATTTATAAAATTGTTTTATAATATCTGATAAAGCTAAAGATGTACATCTCTTAAGACACAGCAATGCCACAGTTAAATATATATCCTATAGTTTCATTTTTTAAACTATACACAAGGAAACACACACAAAAATGTTTATAGTGACCTAACCTAAAATTGGAAGAAACTAAGTTAGCTGGAAAACTGATTAGTAAATATTGATATATTTACATGACTAAATTAGCTTTTCAATAGTAAAAATGAAGTGGATTCTAAGTATCAAACAGATTAATTTCACAAACATAATGTTGAATGATTAAGTTGTGAATGTTTTTAAAAATACTAGTAGTAGATATTATTTATGAATATAAACATTCACAGTCAAAATTTCAAATGCATTCAGGGAATTAATACAACCTGATTATATTAATTATCTTCAGAGAAAAGGGGAAAAGGAGTACAAAAGGGAGTTCAAGTTTTCTGTAATATTTATTAAGAAATTTAAATAAAATGTTAACAATTTATAATAGTAACATAAGCCATAGGTAAAGAGCATTAATACTACATTATGTCTATAACTTTATGCTTACATACCACACAATACAAATATTAACATATGTATTACACATATAAAGTCAATGTTTCTGGAATATGACATGTGAGAGTCTCTGACAGTACTCATCATATTTCATTCTTACATATCTTCTTAGGGCATTATCAAATCCACAAGCTTAGGACTGTTTTTTGTTCAGTCTTTTTCACAGTGCCTGTGAATTTATTGCCTCAATAATTGCTATTGAATGACTATCACAATTTTATTATAATATTATAAACAGAAGTCATAAAATTACATATAAAATAGTCTACTGATCAAGATTAAAATAAATAGTTTATACAAGAGAATTGTTTCTTTACATGCAGCTTTCCCTCATCCCTCAGCCTCCACCTCAATTTTAGGATATTATTTCATTATGATGACTTGTGATTATATGAGACGACCTCACAAAATATCATGTATTCAATATACACATGTAAATGGGTTATGCAATGCATTATTTCTACATGTAAATAATAGTGAATTGTGGCTGTGTGCTCTGCTCTGAATGACTGCATTCACCCAAAATTCATGTCAAAACCTGCTCACCAGTGTGATGGTAGTAGAAGAAGGAGGCTTAGGAAACTGGGTCATGAGGCTGGAACCCTCATGAATGGGATTAGTAATTTTACAAAATAGGCTCAAGGGAGATCATTTGCTTCATTCATTAGGTGAGAGCAAATATGTTTCTTGCAGCACTATTTACAATTGAGCAAAGACTTGGAACCAATCCAAATGCCTATCAATGATAGACTGGATAAAGAAAATGTGGCACATATACACTTTGGAATACTATGCAGCCATAAAAAAGAATGAGTTCACGTCCTTTGCAGGGACATGGATGAAGCTGGAAACCATCATCCTCTGCAAACTAACACAACAGAAAACCAAACACTGCATGTTCTCCCTTATAAGGGGGAGCTGAGTAATGAGAACATGTGTACAGAGGGAGGGGAACCTCACACACTGGGGCCTGATGGTGGGTGGGGGGTGAGGGAAGGGAGAGTCTTAGAACAAATACCTAATGCATGAGGGGCTTAAAACCTAGATGAAGGGTTCATAGATGCAACAAACCATCATGGCACATGTATACCTACGTAACAAACCTGCACATTCTGCAGATGTACCCCAGAACTTCAAGTAAAATTAAAAAAACAAACACAAAAACAAGGAACCATCTATAAGTCAGGAAGTGGTTCCTCAGAAGACACTGCTGATGTTTTGAATTTGAACTTCCCAGCTCCAAAACTGTGAGACATAAATTTTTGTTGCTTATAAGCTACTCAGTTTATATTTTATTATAGGAGACAGAAAAGACCAAGACACAACAATAAATCACTTATATCAGATATCACTTTTATATGTTACATTTCATATGCTATTCTTATGAAAAGCACCTCTACTTAGAGCTCAATTTTTATTACAATCAGACAAGCATTTTGTTATGTCTTCAGAAGCTAGTTTTAAAATTTTCAGAGATTGGCCTTGATTACCAAGACTTAAAGCACAAACATCATTCTAGAAAATAAAAAATTAAATAGTTCTTATGTAAATATTTGATGCTCCGCTATGTACACATTGAGAATTTAAACTGTCTGATAAAGTCATCCTACAGTTTGAAGTATACTCCCTCCCACTGCTCCTTATGGCTCACCATGAATTGTTGTCATTGGCCTTGATAACTCCAAGATATTCTAATAATGCTCAAGCATTTAAATCCAAGCATGTATTACCAACACTATCGGATAGCCTAAGTGTAGAGTGAGTAAGCAACGTTCCCATAGTTTGCGTCATAATATGACCTTTATAAACATACTTAAATAGAAAAATCAGATTTGTAAAAATAATGTTGTCCTGAGATTGAAAACATGACTTCCAACTAGTGAACTGTTTTCTTCAAGTAAAGTATTAAAAGAAATTATAAGTATGTGAAATGGATTCATTTAAAGCTACACAAATAGAAAGAAAGAAGACACCCTCTTCTTGAACAGAGGCATAGCTTTTCTGTATCCTTGTGATTCACAGGAGCAGGCTTATAAATCATTGGCCCATGTTTAGTTTGTGGTAGTGATAGAAAAGCTTTTACTGGACTAATATTCCCACGAATAATAAACTCTGGGAAAACTGTTTATAAAAACACTCTGACGGTATCAGAATCAGGCAGAAACTGTTCTGTCTACCCCTTATAAAAACAAAAACAAAATTACATTACATAAGACACAGGACATCTATACCTTTTCTCCAAAAGCACTTCACAATGCACAAAGCACAAAGCAGATGGAACTCAAAAAGACAAACTATTTTTATTTTTGTTGGTGCATAGTAGGTATACATATTTATGAGGTACATGAGATATTTTGATACAGCCATGCAATGTGTAGTAATCAAATCAGTGTAAATGAGGTATTCATCATCTTAAGAATTTATCCTTTGTGTTATAAATAATCCAATTATACAGTTTAAGTTATTTTTGGATGTACAATTAAATTATTATTGACTATAGTTGCTTTATTGTGCAACCAAATACTACTTATTATTCTACTTCTTATTCTAATTATTTTTGTACCAATTAAATATCCCTACTTCCCCCTGACCTAATCACTACCCTTCCTACCCTCTAGTAACCATCCTTCTACTCTCTACCTCCATGAGTTCAGTGTTTTAAATTTTTAGCTCCCACAAATAAGCGAGAATAGCCAAGTTTGTCTTTCTGTGCCTGGCTTAATTCACATAACATAATGATCTCCAATTTCATCATATTGTTGCAAATGACAGGACCTCATTATTTTTATGGGTGATAGTACTCCATGGTGTATATGTACCACATTTTCTTTATCCAATCATCTGTGGATGCACACTTAAGTTGCTTCCAAATCTTGGCTACTGAGAATACTGCTGCAATAAACATGGGAGGGCAGATATCTCTTTTATATGCTGATTTCCCTTCTTTTGGGTATATACCTAACAGTGGGGTTGTGGAGTGTATGGTAGTTCTATGTTTAGTTTTTTTGAGGAGCTTTCATAATATTCTTTATAGTGGTTGTATTAATTTAATTTCCCACTAACAGTGTACAAGGGTTCCCTTTTCTCCAGCCCTCGCCAGCATTTGCTATTGCCTGTCTTTTGGATATAAGCCATTTTAATTGGGATGATATCTCACTGTAGTTTTGATTTGCATTTCTCTGATGATCTGTGATGTTGAGCACCTTTTCACAATTTTTTTTGACATTCGTTTGTATTCTTTTAAGACATGTCTATTTAGATCTTTTGTCCTTTTTGTAATCACGTTATTAGATTTTTTTTTTCTATAGAGTTGTTTAAGCTCCTTATAAATTCTGGCTATTAATCTTTTGTCAGATGAGCAGTTTACAAATATTTTCTCCCATTCTGTGGATTGTCTCCTTACTTTGTTGATTGTATTCTTTGCTGTTCAGAAGCTTTTCAACTTGGCGTGATCCTTTGTTTCCAGTTTTGCTTAGGTTGCCTGTGCTTGTAATGTATTACTCAAGAAATCTTTGCCCAGGCCAATGTCCTGGAGAGTTTCCCTAATGTTTTCTTGTAGTCATTTCATAGTTTGAGGACCAATAGTTTCCTTGCATAATCTTTAAGTTTTTCCACATATAAGATCATATTATCAGCAAACAAGTATAAACTAAATTATTCATTTCCAGTTTCTAGGCCCTTTAAAACTTTCTCGTCTGATTGCTCCAGCTATGACTTCCAGTACTATGTTGAATAACAGTGGTGACAGTGGCATCCTTGTCATATTCCAGTCCTAGAGAAAAGGTTTTCCAATTTTTCCACATTCTGTATGATACTAGCTGTGGGTCTGTCTTATATGGCTTTTATTATGTTGAGGTATGATTCTTCTATACTCAGTTTTTCTGAGGGCTTTTTACCATCAAGGAATGGTGAATGTTATCAAATGCTTTTACAGCATCACTTGAAATATGGTTATTTTGTCCATTTCTTCTAGATTTTCTAATGATTATGATTATTTCAAGTGATGCTAAAAAGTTTTTATCCTTCATTCTGTTCATACGACATATCACATTGATTGATTTACATATGCCGAATCATCCTTGTATCCCAGGGAAAAATTCCACTTGGCCAAGATGAGTGGTCTTTCTAATGTTTTGATGGATTTGGTTTGCTATAATTTTGTTGAAAATTTTTGTATCAACGTTCATTGGAGATACAGGCCTGTAGTTTGCTTTCTTTTGATGTGTCTTTATATAGTTTTGGCATTAGGGTAATACTGGCCTTATAGAAAGAGTTTGGAAGTATTCTTCCTTCTCTATTTTTTGAAATAATATGAGTAGGATTGGTATTAGTTCTTGAAATGTTTGGAAGAATTCAGAAGTGAAGTCATCAAGTGTTGGGCTTTTGTTTACTGGGAATTTTTTTTATTATGGCATTGATCTGATTAGTTGTTATTTTTCCATTTATGTTTTATATTTCTTTCTGGTCCAATCTTAGCAGGTCTTATGTATCCAGGAATTTGTCCATTTCTTCTAGATTTTCTAATTTATTGATGTGTAGTTACTCATAGTAGCCACTAATGATCCTTTGAATTTTTTTTTTCTTTCCTTCCTTCCTTCCTCCCTCCCTCCCCGTTAGGGAGTTTTTTTTTTTTGATGGAACTTCACTCTTGTTGCACAGGCTGGAGTGTAATGGCACTATCTCAGCTCACTACAACCTCTGCCTCCCAAGTTAAAGAGATTCTCCTGCTGCAGCCTCCTGAGTAGCTGGGAACACAGGCGCCCACCCCACACCCAGCTAATTCTGTATTTTTCATAGAGATGCAATTTCACCATGTTGGTCGGGCTCGTTTCAAACTCTTGACCTCACGTGATCCACCAGCGTCAGCCTCCCAAAATGCTGGATTACAGGTGTGAGCCAGTGTACCCATCCCGATCCTTTGAATTTCTGCAATAACAGTTTTAATGTTTCCTTTTTTATTTCTGATTTTATTTTCTTTCAGTTGCATTTGTTTCTGCTCTGATCTTCGTTTTTTCTTTTCTTCTGTTAATTTTGGTTTTGGTTGGCTCTTATTTTTCTAGTTTTTTAGGACACATCATTAGATTATTCATTTGAATTATTTACTCTTCTTTGATGTAGGCTCTTATAGCTATAAACTTCTTGGTACCACTTTTGGTGTATCTGATAGGTTTTGGTATGTCATGTTTCCATTATCATTTATTTCAAGAAAATTTTCACTTTTTTGCTTAATTTTTTATTAACTCACTGGTCACTTGGAAGCATATTCTTTATTTTCCATGTATTTTTATAGTTTTCAAAGTTTCTCTTGTTATTAATTTCCAGTTTTACTCCATTGTTGTCAGAGAAAATACTTGATTTTATTTCGTTTTTTGAAAGTTTTATGACTTGTTTTGTAACCTAACATATCGACTATCCTTGAGAATGATTCATATGTGTTCTGCAGATCTTGGGTGAAATGTTCTGTAAATATTTATGGGGCCAATTTTGTCTATAGACTAAGTCTGATGTTGGTTTGTTGATTCTCTGTCTGGAAATCTGTCTATTGCTGGAAGTGGGGTGTTGAAGTCTCCACCTATTATTTTGTTGAGGCCTATCTCTGTGTTTAGCTCTAATAATATTTTCTTCATATATATAGTATGCTCCAGTTTTGGATGCATATGTATTTAAAATTGTTATATACTCTGCCTAAATTGACCCCTTTATCATTATCATTGGCCTGTTCTGATACTTTTTTCCTTGAGATCTATTTTGTCTGAAAGAAGTACAGTGACTCTTTCTCTTTCTTTTTTTTTTTTTTTGGTTTCCACTGGCATGGAATATCTTTTTTCATCTCTTTATTTTTATATAAAAATAAAGAGTTTCTTTAACGTGAAGTGTGTTTCCTGTAGGCAACAGATCAATGGGTCTTGTTATTTCATCCATTCAGCCAGTCTATGCCTTTTGATTGGAGAGTTTAGTCTGCTTACATTCAATGTTATTACTGATAAGTAAGAATTTACTCTTGCCATTTTGTTATTTGTTTTCTGTTGCTTTGGACTCTTCTCTTTCTTGTTTCTTTCCATCCTCTCTTCCTCTAGTGAAGGTGATTTTATCTTGCGATATAATTTTGTTTTTTGTTATTTTCTGTGTATCCATTGCATATTTTTTGGTTTGAAGTTACTGTAAGGCTTGCAAATACTATCGTATAATCCACTATTTTAACTTGATAACAAGTTAACACTATTTGTACAAACAAACAAGCAAAAAGAAAACTAATAAAAACTCTATGCTTTAACTTTGTTCCCTCAC
>NW_022437027.1:1205445-1292910 GCF_009761245.1 Sapajus apella
GTGAGGGAACAAAGTTAAAGCATAGAGTTTTTATTAGTTTTCTTTTTGCTTGTTTGTTTGTACAAAAAGTGTTAACTTGTTATCAAGTTAAAATAGTGGATTATACGATAGTATTTGCAAGCCTTACAGTAACTTCAAACCAAAAAATATGCAATGGATACACAGAAAATAACAAAAAACAAAATTATATCGCAAGATAAAATCACCTTCACTAGAGGAAGAGAGGATGGAAAGAAACAAGAAAGAGAAGAGTCCAAAGCAACAGAAAACAAATAACAAAATGGCAAGAGTAAATTCTTACTTATCAGTAATAACGTTGAATGTAAGCAGACTAAACTCTCCAATCAAAAGGCATAGACTGGCTGAATGGATGAAATAACAAGACCCATTGATCTGTTGCCTACAGGAAACACACTTCACGTTAAAGAAACTATTTTTATATAAAAATAAAGAGATGAAAAAATATATTCCATGCAAATGGAAACAAAAAAAAAAAAAAAAGAAAGAGAGTCACTGTACTTATTTCAGACAAAATAGATCTCAAGGAAAAAGTATCAGAACAGATGAATAATAATAACAAAGGGGTCAACTTAGGCAGAGTATATAACAATTTTAAATACATATGCATCCAAAACTGGAGCACCATATGTATATAAGGAAAATATTATTAGAGCTAAACACAGAGATAGGCTTCAACAAAATAATAGGTGGAGACTTCAACACCCCACTTTCAGCATTAGACATATTTTCCAGACAGAGAATCAACAAACCAACATCAGACTTAATCTATAGACAAAATTGGCCCCATAAATATTTACAGAACATTTCACCCAAGATCTGCAGAACACATATGAATCATTCTCAAGGATAGACGATATGTTAGGTTACAAAACAAGTCATAAAACATTCAAAAAATGAAATAAAATCAAGTATTTTCTCTAACAATGGAGTAAAACTGGAAATTAATAACAAGAGAAACTTTGAAAACTATAAAAATACATGGAAAATAAAGAATATGCTCAATGATAGACTGGACGGGGAAAATGTGGCACATATGCACCATGGAATATTATGCAGCCATCAAAAACGGTGAGTTTGTGTCCTTTGTAGGGGCATGGATGAACCTGGAAACTGTCATTCTCAGCAAACTGACACAAGACCAGAAGATCAAACACCGCATGTTCTCACTCATAAGCGGGTGTTGAACAATGAGAACACATGGACACAGGGAGGGGAGCACTACACACTGGGTTCAGTTGGGGGGAAATAGGGGAGGGACGTTGTGGGGTGGGGAGCTGGGGAGAGATAGCAAGGGGAGAGATGCCAGATGTAGGTGATGGGGAGGAAGGCAGCAAATCACACTCCCACACGTGTACCTATGCAACAATCTTGCATGTTCATCACATGTACCCCAAAACCTAAAAAGCAATAAAATAAATGGGAAAAGAAAAAGAATATGCTTCCAAGTGACCAGTGAGTTAATAAAAAATTAAGCAAAAAAATGAAAATTTTCTTGAAATAAATGATAATGGAAACATGACATACCAAAACCTATCAGATATGCCAAAAGTGGTACCAAAAAGTTTATAGCTGTAAGAGCCTACATCAAAGAAGAAATAAATTCAATTTCCAATTTTCTATTTGGTGTTATTTTCTGTTTCTGAAGGACATCTTTTAGCATTTTTTGTAATGTATTTGTGCTGCTGAGAATTTTCCACAGCTTTTATTAGTCTCAGCCCAAAACCTCCTTAAGCTGATAAGCAACTTCAGCAAAGTCTCAGGATACAAAATCAATATGCAGAGTGGGCAGATCCAAGATGGCTGAATAGCAACAGCCCTGGAGTGCAGTTCCCAGCGAGAACAATTGCAGAGGGTGAGTGATCACCGCATTTCCAAATGAGTTATTACTGCCCACAGACCAGGAGATTTCCAGGCTGAAAAGTGCCACAAGTTTCCAGCATGGCTGTTTCAGCCTGCACAGCGCGTCTCCGCACAAAAACTCACAGAAACCTGGGTGGCTGTTTCAACTGTCACCTGGAATGCCTGGGAGACAGAGCCACCCATTCGACTGAAAAAAAAAAGGGGCTGAAACAGGGAGACAGATGATCTGGCTTGGCAGGTCCCACCCATAACAAAGACCAGCAATCTGAAATGCTCTGGATTGAGAGTTTCACAGCAAGTGCAGCAGGAACTGGGATGGTACAGCTCTGTGAGGGGAAGGGTGTACACCATTACCCTACTGAGGCAGTCTGCCATTACTGAGGCAGACCACCATTACCAAGGCAGTTCTAAACTATACCTCTATAAACAAAACCATAAGGAAGTTCACACAGCAGCTGGGCAGAGCCCACAGTAGCTCAGCAGTGCTTCTGCTGGCAGACTGTGACTAGGCTACCTCCTTGCTGGGCAGGGCATCTCTGAAAAAAGGCAGCAGCACATCAGGAACTTATAAATAAAGCTCCACCTTCCCAGGACAGAGCACCTGGAAAAAAGGTGGTTATGAGACTTAGATTCCCATACAATAATAGTGGGAGACTTTAACACTCTACTGTCAATATTAGACAGATAAACAAGACAGAAAATTAACAAGGATATCGAGGACTTGAACTCAGATCTAGACCAAGCAAACCTAATAGACATTTACAGAACTCTCCACCCCAAAATCCACAGAATATACATTCTTCTCAGCACCACATCACACCTACTGTAAAACTGACCACATAATTGGAAGTAAATCACTCCTCAGCAAATGCAAAAGAAGGGAAATCATAACAAACAGTCTCTCAGACCACAGTGCAATCAAGTTAGAATTCAGAATTCAAAAACTAACCCAGAACCACACAGCTTCATGGAAACTGAACAACTTGCTCTTGAATGTTGACTGGATAAACAATGAAATGAAGACAGAAATAAAGATGTTCTTCAAAACCAATGAGAACAAAGACACAACATGCCAGAATCTCTGGGACATATTTAAAGCAATGTCTAGAGGAAAAATTATAGCAATAAATGCCCACACGAGAAGCAAGGAAAGATCAAAAATCGACACCCTATCATCGAAATTGAATGAGCTAGAGGAGCAAGATCAAAAACACTCAAAGCTAGCAGGAGACAAGAAATAACTAAGATCAGAGCAGAAATGAAGGAGACAGAAACACATACACAAAAAAAAACCTTCAAAAAATCAATAAACCCAGGAGCTGGTTTTTTGAAAAGATCAACAAAACAGACAGACTGCTAGCCAGATTAATAAAAATAAAAGGGAGAAGAATCAAATAGATGCAATTAAAAAATGATAAAGGGGATATCACCACTGATTCCACAGAAATACCAACTACCATCAGAGATTACTACAAACAACTCTATGCACATAAACCAGTAAACCTGGAATAAATGGATAAATTCCCAGAGACTTGCATCCTCCCAAGTCTAAACCAGGAAAAAGTTGAAACCCTGAATAAATCAAAAAGAAGGGCTGAAGTTGGAGCAGCAATTGATAGCCTACCAAACAAAAAAAGCCCAAGTCCAGATGAGTTCACAGCTGAATTCTACCAGACATACAAAGAGGAGCTGGTTTTGTTCCTTCTGAAACTATTCCAAACAATCCAAAAAGAGGGAATCCTTCCCAAATCATTTTATGAGACCAATATCATCCTAATACCAAAACCTGGCAGACTCAACAACAACAAAAAAACTTCAGGACTACAGCCATGATGAACCTGGATGCCAAAATCTTCAGTAGAATACTGGCAAACTGATTGCAACAGCACATCAAAAAGCTTATCCATCACAATCAAGTAGGCTTCATCCTGGGGATGCAAGGCTGGTTCAACATATGCAAGACTGTAAACATAATCCACCACATAATCAGAACCAAAGACAAAAACCACATGATTATCTCAATAGATGTAGAGAAGGCCTTCGACAAAATTCCACAGCACTTTATGCTAAAAACTCTCTGAACCTAGGTATTGATGGAACATATCTCAAAATAATAAAAGCTATTTATGACAAACCCATAGCCAATATCATACTGAATGGGCAAAAACTGGAAGCATTCCCTTTGAAATCTGGCACTAGACAAGGATGCCCTCCCTCACCACTCCTATTCAATATAGTATTGGAAGTTCTAGCCAGAGCAATCAGGCAAGAAAAAGAAATAAAGGGTATTCAGTTAAGAAAGAAGGAAGTCAAATTGTCTTTATTTGCAGATGACATGATTGTATATGTAGAAGACTCCATCATCTCAGCCCAAAAGCTCCTGAAATGGATAAGGAACTTCAGCAAAGTCTCTTGACACAAAATCAATGTGCAGAAATCACAAGCATTCCTATACACCAATAAAAGACTTAAAGAGAGCCAAATCAAGAACGAACTGCCATTCACAGTTTTTACAAAGAGAATAAAATACCTAGGCATGCAACTAACAAATGATGTAAAGGACCTCTTCAAGGAGAATATAAACCACTGCTCAAGGAAATAAGAGAGGACACAAACATATGGAAAAACATTCCATGCTCATGGTTAGGAAGAATCAATATTGTGAAAATGGCCATACTGCCCAAAGTAATTTATAGATTCAACAGTATCCCCCATCAAGCTACCTGTGATGCTCTTCACAGAACTGGAAAAAGAAAAAAAAAACAAACACCTGAAACTTCATATGGAACCAAAAGAGAGCTCGCATAACCAAGACAATTCTAAGAATAAAGAACGAAGCTGGAGTCATAATGCTACCTGACTTCAAACTATGCTGCAAGGCTACAGTAATCAATACAGCATGATACTAGTACCAAAACAGAGATATATACCAATGGAACAGAACAGAGGCCTCAGAGGCAACACCAAACATCTACAACCATCTGATCTTTGACAAACCTGACAAAAATCAGCAAAGGGGAAAAGATTCCCTGTTTAATAAATGGTGTTGGGGAAACTGGCTAGCCATATGCAGGAAGCTGAAACTGGACCCCTTCCTTATACCTTATACAAAAATTAACTCTAGATGGATTAAAGATTTAAACATAGATCCAACACCATAAAAACCCTAGAAGAAAACCTAGGCAACACTATTCTGGACATAGGCAAAGGCAAGGACTTCATGACTAAAACACCAAAAGCATTGGCAACAAAAGCCAAAATAGACAATGAGATCTAATTCAACTTAAGAGCTTCTGCGCAGCAAAGAAACAATCATTAGAGTGAACTAGTAACCAAAAGAATGGGAAAAATTTTTGCAATTTACTCATCTGACAAAGGGATAATATCCAGAATCTACATAGAACTAAAGCAGATTTACAAGAAACAAACAAACCCATTCAAAAGTGGGCAAAGGAGATGAACACTTTTCAAAAGAAACTGTTTTATGTGGCCAACAAACATATGAAAAAATGCTCATCATCACTGGTCATTAGAGACATGCAAATCAAATCCACATTGAGATACCATCTCACATCAGTTAGAATGACGATAGTTAACAAATCAGGAGACAACAGATGCTGGAGAGAATGTAGAGAAATAGGAACACTTTTACACAGTCGGTGGGAGTGTAAATTTGTTCAACCATTATGGAAGACACTGTGGTGATTCCTCAAGGATCTAGAAATGTTAATTTCATTTGACCTAGCAGTCCCATTACTGGGTATATGCCCAAAGGATTATAAATCATTCAATGTAAAGAAACATGCACATGTATGTTCACTGAGGCATTGTTTACAATAGCAAAGACCTGGAACCAACCCAAATGCCCATCAATTATAGCGTGGACAAAGAAGATGTGGCACATATACACGACAAAATACTATGCAGTCATAAAAAATGGCAAGTTTGTGTCCTTTGTAGAGACATGGATGAATCTAGAAACCATCATTCTCAGAAAACTGACACAAGAACAGAAAACCAAACACCACATGTTTTCACTCACAGGCAGGTGAAGAACAATGAGAACACTTGGGCACAGGGAAGGGAACAACACTCACTGGGGAAGGTCGGGAGGGGCGGGGGGGAGGGGAGGTACAGGGTGGGCCAGGGAGGCTGGGGAGGGATAACACCAGGAAAATGCATGATTTAGGTGATGAGGGGGAAGACAGCAAACCACCATGGCATGCATGTACCTATGCAACAATCCTGCAGGATGCAAGATGTGCACATGTACCCCAGAACCCAAAGTATGGTTAAAATAAAAAGAAAAAAATGACAATCTGATTGTAAAATTTATATGAAAATGCAAAAGGACATAAATAGCTCAAAAAACTTTGACAAAGAAGAGCAAACTTGTAAAATTATTCAGCATAGAAGACTTATTTTAAAATCACAATAAACCATAGAGTGTGGCATTGACCTAAGAAGAGACAAGCAGATCAGTGGACATTTATAAAAATGCCTAGACATAGACCAACACATATATTGTCAATTCAGCTTTTACTCAGTCTAACAGGAAAATTATAGTAATTTTAACAAATGGTGCTGGGAACTCAGAATATGTTTGTGGGAATAAAAGGGACCATAATCATATCGTTCTACATCTTTCTAAAAAATTATTTTGAGATAGATCAGAAATCTAAACATAAAAGCTAGAGTATAAATCTAAGAAAAACAAAAATATCTTAACAAAGTAATGAGTTGCCAAGTATTTTGCAACTTGGGGTGCCAAATATTTCTTAGACACAAATATGGAATTTATTAAGAAATTGATAAATCATACTTTTTTAAATTAAATATCTAAACTCCTCAAAAAACATAATGAGAGAAATGAAATGGCAAACCACAGGTTTGGGGAAAATAATTTCAATGCTTATATTTAACAGTTACTTCTATGCAGAATTTATAAAGTGCTCCTACTGTTTAATGATTATAAAAATCCAGTTATTATTTAAAAAGACATTAACAGATCTTTCTCTCAAGAGGATATACAGATGGTCAAAAAGCACATAAAACTCTCAACATAAGTGGCTATCAAGTAAATGCAAATTAAAATCACAACAAGAATGACTAAAATATAAAATAGTGACAACATCATATGTTCATCAGGATGGAAAGTAACTGAAATTCTCAAACATTTTGAAGGAAATATAAAATGATACAACCACTTTGGAAAAAAGGATGACTTTTTTTAAATAGAAATAAGTATACATCTAGTCATGTATTTTTATAAGACATATACTTATTTTAATAAGTATTTTAATAAGATGAAAATAAGATGTATATATATTTTAATAAGAAAATAAAAGGAATAAAAACACAAAAGGAATGAAAAATTTTGTCCATTAAAATCTTCTGCAAGAATGTTAACAACAATGTTCTTTAAAATTTAAACACTGGAAACAGCTCAAATGCTGATGAAAAAGGGAATAAATTACTAAGTGGTGCTATATCCATGTGATGTAATATATTCACCAATAAAGAGGAATGGAGTATTTGATCACAAAAGAATATAGTGAATTTCACATATTAAGTGAAAGAAACCAGACACAAAAATTATGTTCTTCCAGGAATATGAAGTTCTAAAACAGGCAAAACTAAGCTATGATTATAGAAATCACAGGACTAATGTCTAGATGCAACATGTGAGGATTTACTGGAAATCCCTGGAGGTTATTAACTGGTCTGATGTAAATGTCCCATATCATAAAAGGAATGAAGATAGTATGAGTAAATACATTTATCAAACCTCGATGAAATAAACACTTAAACTCTGGGCATTTTATTGAATTTGAATTTTACCAGATTTTAAAAATTAAATTAAAAAGAAGATGATACTGGCTCAAGCACTCCACTTCACTGCTTTGTCAACCAATCCTGACTTTCTTTTTCAGTGTCAAGCAAATATAAATACAAAGAGTTTAAAGAGTCTAGAAGTCCAAAGTTCTGAAAAATGACAAAAGTTCATGAGAAGTTACCCCATTATATCCAAAACCCAAAGGGGTGTTTTCTGATATAATGTGTTTTATAATGACTTATATTTTTTCCTAAAAGATCCACTTTTGAGTCTATAATATTTGTACCTGAGAGAGAATGAAAATAGGGAGAATATCCACTCTTTTCAAATAGGAAAAGGGTTTCAACTGCTGAAACCACTGAAATATTATTTTAGAAGGGAGAAATTACAAGGAATACAATGACAGTCTTGTTTTTATTTCTTTTTCTTTCTCTTACATACCAAAAGGATACACCTTGAGTGTATCAGGGTGATATGGCTTGGCTGTGTCCTCACCCAAATCTCATCTTGAATTGTAGCTCCCATAATTCCCATCTGCCATGGGAGGGACCTGGTGGGAGGTAATTGAGTCATAGGGATGGTGATGTTCTGCTTTCCTGTGCTGTTCTCATGATAGTAAATAAGTTCACAAGATCTGATGGTTTTAAAAAGGGGAATCCCCTACTCAAGCTCTCTCTTGCTTGCTGCCATGTAAGACATGACTTTGCTCCTCATTCACTTTCCACCATGATTGTGAGGCCTCCCCAACCATATGGAACTGTGAGTCAATTAAAACACTTTCCTTTATAAATTACCCAGTCTCAGGTATATCTTTATTAGCAGCATGAGAACAGACGAGTACACAGAGTAAATTAACTGAATTGCACTCATGATAACTTTTGAAATTCAGCCTCACTATATAGTGCTTTTACATACATTATCTTACTTCAGATTTACAACAAATGTATAAAGTTTAAGCATCTTTATTTTATAAATAAACTAAGGTTTATGTGATTCACCTGGTGACAGAAGTAACACTACAGTTTAAGGTTAATATTGTTGCTAACTGTGCAACATGCATGGGCAAAATTTTGTAAAACGCCATCTTTAAGAAATTCAGAAACCATAAGTATCTACAAATTGCCTAGTACAGAAATTCAACACATCAACTGTGTCCAGAAATTATTCTCAAGAATCTGGAATCAGTAATAAAGTTTTAATGTATCTACCATATAAGTCTGAAAAAACTTTTTTCCTTAATTGGCCATGCAATTGAAAATGGTGTATGCTAGGTATAACCAAAGATGGTTCAACATATGCAAATCAATAAATTAACCACATAAACAGAATTGAAAGCAAAAATCATATGATCATCTCAATAGAAGCAGAAAAAACATTTGATAAAATTCAGCATCCTTTCATAATCAAAATCGTCAACAAACTAATCATCAAAGAACATACCTCAGAATAATAAAAGCGTTGTATGACAAATCCACAGCCAACATACTAAACAGGGAAAAGTTGAAAGAATTCCCCCTAAGAACTAGAACAAGATAAGGATGCACATTCGTCACTCCCATTCTACATACTAGTGAAAGTTCTAGCTAGAGCAATTAGGTAACAGAAAGAAATAAAAGGCATTGAAATTGAGAAAGAGGAAGTCACATTATCTGCTTGCTAATAATATGATCTCATACTTAGAAAACTCTACTTCTTTGAAAAAATTCCTAGATTTGATGAATGACTTCAGTAAATTTTTAGAATACAAAATCATTGTGCAAAAGTCAGTAGCAGTTCTATGCAACAATAAAGATCAAGCTGATAATCAAATCAGTAACTCAGTCCCATTTATAATAGCTACAGAAAATAAAAATTGAAATACCTTGGAGTACATTTGACCAAGGAGGTGAAAATAGTCTCCAAGGAGAACTGTAAGACACTGATAAAAGACATTGTAGGTGACACAAACAAATGGAAAAATACCTTATGCTCATGGATAGAAAGAACAAATATTATTCAAAAAAGAAACTTTCCAAAGTAATCTACAGAGTCAATGAAATTTCTATCAAAATATCAATACCAATATTATTTTTCATAGAATTAGAAAAAAAGAAAACCTAAAGTCTATATAGAATGGAAAAGAACTTAAATAGAGGAATCCTAAGTGAAAAGAACACATCTTGGGACATGACATTACCTGACTCCAAATTATACAAGGCTATAGTAACTGAAACAGCTTGGTACTAATATAAAAATATACACATAGATATTTGGAACAGAATAGAGAACCCAGGAGTAAAGCCACACACCTAAAACCAAATGATCTTCAACAAAGTCAACAAAAATATGAACTGGGTAAGGACACCATAAATGTTACTGAAAAAATTGAATAAGCATTTGCAGAAAAATGAAATTTGACTTTTTTTCTTACCATATACAATAATTAACTCAAGGTAGATTAAAAACTTCAATGTAAGATCTGAGACTATACAATATCTTAGAAGAAAACCTAGAAAAATCTCTTCTGGACATTGGTCAAAGCAAAGAACTTATGACTAAGACCTCAAAAGCAATTGTGAAAAAATTGACAAATGGGACCTAATTAAACTAAAAAGCTTCTGTATAGCAGAAATAGCCATCAGAGTAAACAGATGACCTACAGAAAAGGAAAAAAAATATTTGCAAATATCCATCTGACAAAGAACTAGTATCCAAAATCTATAAGAAATTCAAACAAGTCAACAAGAAAAACAAATATTCAAACAAGTCAACAAGAAAAACAAATATTCTCATTAAGTGGACAAAAAAAGGCAGACATTCTCAAAAGGAGACATACAAGCAGCCAACAACTATATTAAAAATGCTAATCATCACTTATAATCAGAGAAATGCAAATTAAAACCATAATGAGATACCAGCTCACACCAGTCAGAATAGCTATTATTAAAGATCCAAAAAACAACATTGGTGAGGATATAGAGAAAGGGAATGCTTATACACTGTTGGAGGGGATGCAAATTACTACAGCCCCTGTGAAAAACTATGGAGATTTCTCAAAGAAAAGAAAAAAAAAAACAGAAATATAATTTGATCTAGCAATCTCCCCACTGAGTGTCTGCTCAAAGGAAAAGAAACAATTATATTAAAATATTGCTGACTAGAAGCAACTAGTGTGCATGAATCTCATAGAGAGGAATGAAAGGAGCAAGTAAATACAACACCTTCAACTGAAACATCCAGGTACTCACATTGGAACTCATCAAAAAGCAACCTGACCCACGAGAAACAAAGAAAAGGAAGACAGGACAATGGCCCACCCAAGACCAATCTGAAGCCACGGGAACCTCCTTCACCCAGGGAAGCAGTGAATGAATGTGAGACCTGGGAAACCACACTTCTCCAGTGGATTTTTGCAACTCTCTGGTCAGGAGATCTCTTCGTAAAACCACTCCACCAGGGACTTTAGTCTGGCAGACAGAGCTATGTGGAGCCTTTGCAGAACAACCACTCAGGCACACATAAAGAGTCTGGAGCCTTAGACACTAAGGCTTTCTGTCAAAAGTAGCTGTAGCTCCAACAAGGTGGAAGGTTTGATGCCTGTACATATCCCCCCAAAAAAGGCTGAATCCAAGGGGCAGTGAGCAGTGAAAGCCTGCCCTACTTCCACGGCTCCTCACAGGATATGACCCATTGGCTTGGAATTCTAGCCAGCCACCAGTAGCAACATTTTACCTCCCTGAGAAGGTTTTCCTGGAAAGAAGGATGGGCCACCGTCTTTGCTGTTTGGGTGCTTTGCCCACTCCAACCTTCAGGCTTTGGAAAGTCTAAGCTGACTGGAGAAGGAAGGTATCACCCAGCACAGCACAGCTGCTCTATCAAAATATAGTCAAACTACTACTTTAGGCAGGTGCCTGATCCCACTCCTCCTCACTGGGTGGAACCTTCCAAGTGGGACGTCCAGCCATCTCTGCTAGTGTTCTTCGGCTGACAGAATTGAATTCCCCCAGAGGAAAAGGCAGGCCACCATATTTGCTGTTTGGGCAACTTAGCTGTCCCAGGCTTAAGACTTTTGAGAGTTTCAACAAGCAAGAGGTGAAGGGATCCCCCAGCACAGCACAGTTGCTCTAGCAAACCATGCCCAGACTGGTTCTTTAAGTGGGTACCTAATTCCACCTCTCACTGGGCAGGGCCTCCCAAATGGGGCCTCCAGCTACCCCTACTGGTGTTCTCTAGCCAACAGAGATTTGTAATCTCCCTGAAACAGAGTTCCCAGAGGGTAGGACGGGCCACCATCTTTGCTGTTTGAGCGACTTGGCTGTTCCAGCCTTCAGGCTTTGTAGTATTCAAGGTTACCAAGGGCTGAAGTGGAATCCCAGCACAGCCAGATGCTCTACCAAAATATGACCAGACTGCTTTTTAAAGCAGGTCCTCTATCCCATTCCTCCTCATAAGGCAGGACCTCCCTACTTGAGTCTCTAGTCTTCTAAGGGTAGCTTTGGGATGTCAACAGGCCCCTACCTCTCTGGAACAAACGTCCCAGAGGGAGGGGCAGGCTGCTATCTTTGATTTTTGTAGCCTTCACTGATGATATCTCCAAGTACTGAAAAATCTGAGGCAAGTAGAGACTGGAACAGGCCCCCAGCATATCACAGCAGCCTTGCAGAAAACTGGCTAGACAATTATATGGGTTCCCATTATCCTATCTCTTCACTGGGCAGTTTCTCCATGCCTGGGCCTCTATTTACTCTCTGCCAGAGTTATCAAGCCAGTCGGAACTTAACAGCTTCCTGGATAGAACCTCCAGGGGCAACTGAAAGCCTCTCTGCCCCGCCTCTGCATTGGAACTGCCATTGCCACCCTCAGACTAATGAAGGAGCAAAGACCTTAAGTTCCTTATCCAAACTTCCAACAAGCTGCAGTCAACACAAGGAAAGGAGTCCAGTCTCTCTCCCACAGGTCCCACACACCCCTACTGTTCATCACCAGACAAGGAACCCCTGTCTTGGGCCCACAGCACAGACCCTCTATGCTGGACTGATTACACTGAACAATTGCTGATATGCATCTCTCTGGGGTGTAGCCCCCAGGAGACAAGCAAACAATCCTTGGCCACGACGATTACTAAGGTCCCTTCCTCTGCTTCCATCAAATTTGGGAAGAAACATAAACACTGACATCTCCCCAAATCAGAAATGGATAGCTCAGAAGTCATAATCCACAGCCAGCACTCAAGGGGGAGAAAAATCCACACTTTCAGAGCATTGAGAGGGAACATGGCTGCAACTATGAGGAAATGTAGGGGAGCCATACAACTGAACAAGAGTCTACCAACTGACCAATAAGAATATGTGCCACTTGTGGATCACACCCCAGAACTTCAACATCAAAAATATCTCACTAACTTACCCTCCTCTGAAACCAGAGACAAGAAATCAGCTTCAAATAAAGACCCTGCACAAAGCCTTGGCCCAGTGAAAACATCCACAAGAGAAGTCTATTGAATGTACTCAATCTACACTGCAGTTAAAGGAACACCCAGATGCAGAGATGAGAAAGAATTAACACAAGAACTCAGGCAACTCAAATGGTCAGAGTGTCATATGTCCTCTAAACAACTGCACCATTTCTCCAAAAACAGGTCTTAACTAGGTTGAACTGACTGGAATGACAGAAATAGAATTCAGAATATGGATAAGAATAAAGATAATCAAGATTTAGTAGGATGGCAAAACCCAATCCCAAGAAAATAAAAATCACAATAAAGCAATATGGGAGCTGAAGGATGAAATAGCCAGTATAAAAAAGAACCTAATGAGTCTGACAGAGATGAACAACAGAATATAAGAATTTCAAAATACAATCACAAATGTTAGCAGCAGAATAAACCAAGCTGAGGAAAGAACCTCAGAACTTGAAGACCAGTTCTCTGAAAGAAGTCAGACAAAAATAAATAAAAAGGAATGAACAAAACCTCCATGAAGTCTGGCATTATGTAGAGGCCAAATCTATGAATCATTGGCATCCATGAAAGGGAGGGAGAGAAATCAAACAACTTGGAAAATATATTTCAGGATATTATCTATGAAAACTTCCCCAACCTTGCTAGAGAGGCCAACAGTCAAATTCGGGAAATATAGAGAACTTCTACAAGTTTCCACACAAGAAGATCATCCCAAAGACACACAATCATCAGATTTTCCAAAATCAAAATGAAAAACAATGTTCAGGGCAGCTAGCGAGAAAGGGCAGGTCACCTGCAAAGGAAATCCCATCAAGCTAACAGCAGACCACTCAGTTGAAATTCTAGAGCCAGAATAGATTGTGGGCCAATATTCAACATTCTTAAAAAAAATAATCTTCGACCAAGAAGTTCATATCTAGACATACTAAGCTTCCTAAGTGAAAGCAAAAATAAGATCCTTTTCAGATAAGCAAATGTTGAGGGAGTTCATTACTACTGAACCTGCCTTACAAGAGATCTTGAAAGGAGCATTAAATATAGAAAGGAAAGACCACTAGGAGCTAATAAAAGTCATACGTCGACACACAGACTAGTGTCACTGTGAAGTAACCACACAAACAAGCCAACATAATAACCAACTAACAGCAAAAGGATAGGCTCAAATCCACAAATATTAATACTAATCTTGAATGTAAGTGGGCTAAATACCCCCACTTAAAAGGCACAGAACATCAAGCTGGATATAAAAGCAACACACAATGGTATGTTGTCTTCAAGAGACTCATCTCATGCATATTGACACTTGTAGGCTCAAAATAAAGGAATGGAGGAAAATCTACCAAGCAAATGAAAAGCAGAAAGAAAGCAGGGATTGCAATCCTAATTTCAGACAAAACAGATTTCAAACCAATAGAGTCAAAAGAGACAAGGATATTACATAATTATAACGGGTTTAATTAAATAAGAAGACCTAACTATCCTAAATATATATGCACCCAACCCAGGAGCACTCACATTTATAAAGCAAGCTCTTAGAGACCTACACAGAGACATAGACTCTCACACAATAATAGTAGGAGGCTTCAACACTTCACTGACAATATTAGACAGATCATTGAGGCAGAAAATGAACAAAGATATTCAGGACCTAAACTCAACATTGGACCAAATGGATTTGATAGACCTTTATAGAACTCTCCACCCAAAACCAATAGAATATACATTATTCTCATCTCCACATGGCACATACTCTAAAATCAAGAACATAATTAGACATATAACAAGCCTCAACAAATGTAAAAGAGTCAAAATCATACCAAACTCACTCTGGAACCACAGCACAATAAAAATCCCAAAAAGAAATCGATTGAATATACTCAATCTACACTACAATTAAAGAAACACCCACACTCAGAGATGAGAAATAGTAAATGCAAGAACTTGGATAATGCAAATGGCCAGAGTGTCATATGTCCTCTAAATAACTGTACGAGTTCTCCAAAAAGAGATTTTAACTAGGGTTAAGACTATGGAAAATCACTCAAAATCATGCAATTACATGGAAATTAAACAACATACTCCTGAGTTTGAGGAAAATAATGAAATTAAGAAATCAATAATTTCTTTAAAAATAGTAAGAACAAAGATACAGCATGCTAGAATATCTGGGACACAGCTAAGGCAATTTTAAGAGGAAGATTCATAGTGTTAAATACCCACATCAAAAGGTTAAAAAAGATCTCAAATTAACAATCTAACTTCACAACTGAAAGAATTAGAGAAGCAAGGACAAATCAATCAAAAAGCTATCGGAAAATGAGAAATAACACAAATCAGAGCTGAATGGAAGGAAACTGAGACAGGAGAAACCATTTGAAATATCAACAAACCTAAGAGTTTGTTTTTTGAAAAAAAATAATAAAATATGTAGAAAACTAGTTAGACTAATAAATAAGAAAAGAGAGAGGATCCAAATAAACACAATGAGAAATGACAAAGGGGGTGTTGTCACTGAACTCTCAAAAATAAAAATAACCATCACAAACTACTATAAACACTTCTAGGCACACAAACTATAAAATGTAGAAGAAACTGATGAATTTCTAGGCACATACCCCCTCCCAATACTGAGCCAGGAAGAAATTGATTCTCTTAACAGACTAATAATAAGTCCCCAAATTAAATCGGGAATAAATAACCTTCCAATAACAACAACAACAACAAGGCCAAGGACCAGAGATATCCACAGCTAAATTCCACCAAATGTACAGAGAAGAGCTGGTACCATTTCTCCAGAAACTATTCCATAAAATTGAGGAAGAGGGACTCTTCCCTAATTCATTTTTTGAGGCCAGTATCGTCTTGATACCAAAGTCTGGCAGAGACACACACAAAAGAAAACTTCAGGCCAATATCTTTGATGAACATCAATGCAAAAATCCTCAACAAGATACTTGCAAACCAGACCCAGTAGCATATCAAAAAGCTAATCCACCTTGATCAAGTAGGCTTCATTATTGTAATGCAAGTTTGGTTCAACATAAGCAAATCAATAAATGTGATTCATCACATAAACAGAACTAAATACAAAATCCATGTGATTATCTCAATAAATGCAGAAAAGGTTTTCAATAAAATTCAACACCCCTTTATGTTAAAAACTCTCAATAAACTAGATATTGAAGTAATATACCTCAAAATAATAAGAACCATATATAACAAACCCACAGTGAGTCTTATACTGAATTGGCAAAAGCTAGAAGCATTTCCCTTGAAAGCCAGCATGAGATAAGAATGCCCTTTCTCACCACTTCTATTCAATATAGTTTTAGAAGTCCTGCCCAGAGCAATCAGGCAAGAGAAAGAAATAAATGCATCCAAATAGGAGAGGAAGTCAAACTATTTTTGTTTGCAGACAACACAATTCTATATCTAGAAAACCCTATAGTCTCAGCACCAAATCTCCAGCTGATAAACAACTTCACGAAAGTTGCAGGATACAAAATCAATTGCAAAAATCACTAGTGTTCCTATATATCAATAACAGCCAAACCAAGAGCCAAATCAAAAATGTAATCCCATTCACAATTGCCACACAAATAATAAAATACCTAGGAATACAGCTAACCAAGGAGGTCAAATATCTCTACAATGAGAATTACAAAACACTCATCAGAGAAATAAGAGAAGACAAAAATAATGGAAAAACATCCCATGCTCATGGATAGAAAGAATCAATATCATTGAACTACCTATATTTCCCAAAGATATGTACAGATCCAATGCTATTTCTATCAAACTACCAACCACATTCTTCACAGAACTGAAAAAATTTTTTAAAATTCATATAGAACCAAAAAAGAACCTGAATAGCTAAGGCGATCCTAAGCAAAAATATCCAAACTGGAGGCATCATGTTACCTGACTGCAAACTATACTACAAGGGTATAGTAACCAAAACAGCATGGTACTGGGGAAAAAAAAAAAAAAACCAGGCACATGGGCCAATGGAACAGAATAGAAAGCACAGAAATAAGGCCAGACATTTGCAGCCATCTAATCTTCAACAAAGCTGACAAAAAGAAGCAATGGGGAAAAGATTACCTATTCAATAAATAGTATTCGGATAACTGGGTAGCCATATGCAGAAGATTGAAACTGGGTCTCTTCCTTATACCATGTACAAAAATCAACCAAGATGTATTAAAGACTTAAATGTAAAACTCAAAACTATAAAAACCCTGGAAGATAACCTAGGCAATACCATCCTGAACATAGGAACAGGCAAACATTTCATGGCAAAGACACCAAAAGCAATCACGATGAAAGCAAAAATTGACAGCTGGTATCTAATTAAACTTAAGAGTTGCTGTACAGCAAAATAAACTATTGACAGAGTAGACAGGCAACCTACAGAGTGGGAGAAAATTTTGGCAAAATATGTATCTGACAAAGGTCTAATATCCACCATCTATGAGGACCTTAAACAAATTTACAAGAAAAAAATACAACCTCATTGAAAAGTGGACAAAGAACATAACAAACGCTTCTCAAAAAGAGACATACATGTGGCCAACAAGCATATGAAAAACAAACTCAGTATCTCTGATCATTAGTTAAATGAAAATCAAAACCATAATGAAATACCATCTCACATAACTCAGAATGGCTATGATTAAAAAGTAAACAAACAAACAAACAAACAACAACCAGGTGCTAGTGAGGTTGCCAAGAAAAGGAAACACTCATGTACTGTTGCTGGGACTGTAAATTAGTTCAACCATTGTGGAAAGCAGTATGGCAATTCCTCAAAGAGCTAAAAGCAGAACTACCATCTGACCCAGCAATCTCATTACTGGTTGTATACCCATAGATATTAAATTATTGTACCATAAAGACATATGTATGCAAATTCTGCATATTCTTACTTTTAAGTGGAAGCTAAGTGATAAGAACTTATAAACACAAAGAAGGAAATAACAGACACTGGAGTCTACTTGCAGGTGCATGGTGGAAAAAGGGAGAGGAGCAGAGAAGATATATATTGGGTACTGGGCTTAATACCTGGGTAAAGAAATAATCTACATAACAAACCCTGTGACATGTTTTTACCTAGGTAACTAACCTCCACATGTACCCCGCAAACCTAAAAGTCAAAAAAAAAAAAAAGACACCTGCACTTTTATGTTCATTGCAGCAGTATTCACAATAGCATAGTCACAAAATCAACCTCAGTGTCTGTCAGTGGATGATTAGATAAAGGAAATATACGTATATATCATGGAATACTATGAAGCCATAAAAAAGAATGAAATCAAGTCTTTTGCAGCAACATGGATAAAACTGGGGGTCATTATCTTAAGTAAAATAACTCAAACAGAAAGTCAAACACCACGTATTCTCACTTATAAGTGAAAGCTAAACAGTGTGTACACATGAACAGAGAGTGGAATAAAGGACACTGGAGACCCCAAAAGTTTTGAGGATGAGGGCAGGGTAAGGAATAAGAAACTACTTATTGGGTAACATGTACATTTTTTTGGATTACACTGAAAGCCCAGATTTCATCACTATGAAATACAACCATGTAACAAAACTGTACTTGTGCCCCTAAATCTATAATTAATGAAATAAAAATAAATTGTTAAAAAATAAAATGTTGAAAAGTAAAATGTGTATGCTTAATACCCTTATAATGTTAACTATATATATATATTATTTAACATAAATTCTGAATTACTTTAATAAATTTTTGTTTATAAAAAATCTTTTTGTCAGTTTATTTTTTACTAGCTGTTGTAAATGTTTGACTCAACAAACACATACTGTTATGGATTGAATTGTATTGTGAAGTCCTCTACCCCAGTACCTCAGAATGTGACCTTACTAGGAAATAAGATGCTTGCAGATGAAATTAGTCAAGATAAGGTCATATTGGAGCTTGGAGGGCCCCATTCCAATATGACTGATACAATCAATATTACTAGTATCCTTTTCAGAAGACAGCCATGTGAAGGTACAGACACACAGAAAGAACATCATGTCACAATGAAGGTGAAGCTCATAGCTATTAGGCTGAAACCTAAGCAATGCCAAGGAAGCTAGGAAGAAGCAAGAAAGATTTCTCTACAGGTTTCAGAGGATATAGGAATCTGCCAACATCTTGATCACAGACCTCTAGCTTTCTGAACTATGGAACAATATATTTCTGTGGTTTCAAGCCACACAGTTTGTGATACTTTATTATGGCAGCTCTAGAAACTAACATACATACCATATTTGGATCTCATTCTAATTTTGTAAATATGAACACTAGACTTTTCCAACAATTATTATAATAGCAGTAACAATCAACAACAAGCAGAATAAGAGTTAATTTGTTACTATTTAGTTTTTCCAAGGTTGTCAGTTTTCTTCACCCCAAAAGCGGAATTTTCACTTCAGTTTTAGATACTTTAGAAATACACTATTCAGCATGGTAGCTGTTTGTCACATATGGCTGTGGAGCACTAGAAATGTGACTAGGTCCAAGTGAGATGTGGTTTCAATATAAAATATATACAAAATTTTGAAGACTTAGAAAAAAATGAATATAAAATATCAATTTTGTTTATATTGATTACATTTTGAAATAATATTTTGAGTACATTGACTTAAATAAAATATTTTATCATCATTAACTACTGTCGCTTCTAGAAATTTTTTAATTTCATATATGGCTGACATATTTCTGGTGGACCGTGCAGCTCTTGGCCCAAGAAGACAATCCTGAATGATGCAGTAGGAAAAACTCTAACCTGGAAAGGAGGAAACTTTGGTTTCAGAGCTGATTATTCTGACTCTACAGGGTATTTGAGTCTGGGTCAATCATGTCACTTCTTTACACACAGCCCCAACATCTGAAAAATAAGGTTGTGCTATTTAATTTCTAATATAGTTTCACTTTCTTAACATTTATCTTAATGTAAGTAAGCGTGTTGTCTCAAGTCATGGTGTTGCTCTTTTTCTGCATCTGGTAATATATATTTTTATATTATAATATATAATATTTTAAATATATTTTATTTTATATAAATTATAGTGTGTACATGTATATGAATATGGTGCACCAGTATATGTAGAAGCTCATATTACCCTTATGGGGCTATACATGTTTCCACATTCAGAATTGCTTGGCATTTTGAAAAGTAACACAGGCAGATATTTTATATTACATAACACTTCCAGTGAAGGCAAGGGCAGTAATCCTTAATCAAATACATACGTTTTCTATGGAAAACTGTTTGTTATGTGATATAATTAAAGACCATATATGTACCTATGTCAGTTTAGGATAGGTTTGCTGCCAAATGAGGTTTCTGCAAACTTAAAAACAAAATTTTTGTCAGCTTATCAGAATTGTGGATAAGGACTAGGAAGAAATTGTAATAGCATAACTTCTGATCATATTAAAACTTGAAAAATGGCTTCTGCTTTGTTTTGTCTCAGCATGTTAATTGTTAGATATGATACAAGTTTACTTTTTCCTTTCCCTTTTTTTTTTTTTTTTTTTTATGTAGGGGAGAACTCACTTACATTAAGCAAACCCAAATTTTCTCTTTCCATTAAGCATTTATTTTCCAAATATGGAAATGCGTAAGGTCAAACAGATTTCTCAAACATTTAATTTTAATCATCCACTTTTGCATATTTTATTTGCTTAGAAATCTCCTCAGTTAACTATTTTTTTTTTAGCTCTGCACAATCTTGTGATGATGATGTTATGAACTTGTGACCATCGAATGGAGTCAGCCATTTGGCAAATGTCCTTACGATCTGTTTTCACAACGTGGAACTTATTTCCCACCACCTTTCTTGTTCAGGTTTGTATTGAAGCTTCCCTCCCCTTGGGCATGAGTAACAGTGTTATGACACTGGCTTCAATAAGCAACGTTTAATGGTGTCTAATCATGTGCAAATGTGTTAAAATTGGTAGTTTTTAGCAAACAGTTATGGAACATATTACCGTAAGGCATTTGTCCATGGCGTGACAATGATTGGCCCTTGGCCACTTAAATGTTTTATTTAATAATGTGGGAATTTCAGTGTGTTTTCCTTTCATTATTTTTAACTTGAAAACAGAAACAGAGAACCCCTTCTTTAAAGTTAAAACTTTACCGCCTACAGTCTGTCAAAAGCAATATAAGCATCTGGATTTTGGAGGGGGGCTTTTTGCAAGATGTTAATTTAATATACTGGCATATTTCATGCATGCTTTTTTATATTTTGTATGCTTGAAGCTATCTTTACAGTGACCACCCAGGAATAATAGACTTATTTTCGAGATTGCATACTGAGCAGCAAAGTACCCTGTCCAAATAATAATGCAAATATTGGATTCAGACAAATATCATTCCACTTAACACAGTGCTTAAATGCCAGATAATCATTGTTGCACACTAAAGTAGAAGACAAAGGTTTTTAAGATCAAGCTTTGCTTTCCCACAAACTACACTAATTTTTACCTCAGTATCTCCATATGATCTCACAAAGATGGTTTTCTATGAAATATAAGATGTTCTGCAAATACTCAGTAAAGTGAATTTTCAAATAATTGCTGAAAATCGTGCTGTATTTTTTAAAACTAGAAGTTTTATCAAAATGAAATAGTGTAATATCTGTAAGATATCTATATGGCAGAAAACTGTATATGTTAATGTATTCTGAGATCAGAGAATAAAAATATTTCTTATTTTTGACATAGCTCTGTACTGCTATTTAATATCCATAAACACATCTCTGAGCCTGACTTCAAAGGCCTTCCATAAGACTGAGTACTTAGCTGACTTTAGAATTAGCTTCAGCTCTTACTATTAAAAAATAAATAATGATTAAATATAGCAAACTTAACTTGTTTCAATATATACATTAAACTTAGTTTCAAATTTTGAAAGCTCTCTGCTAAAAAAGAAGACGTTTTCAATTTATAACTTATATGCAGAATAAATCTGTTGTGATAGTCTGCAAATTCATTTACAGAATTTAAGCCATCAGTCCAAAAGGAATATATGGAAAATAAAACCTTTATATCAGGGCTATTTTGTTTCAATACTAAAGTACTTAGAAGTCTTGATCCAATTTAGTGTGTGTGTGTGTGTGTGTGTGTGTGTGTGTGTGTGTGTGTTTCTAGAGGAAAAAGTTGACAAGATGTGTTGTGATTTTTCAAACTGTAGAAGCTGAACACTTCTAGAACTCCATGTGCACATCAGCTGTTGATACACATTACTTAACATTCTTGACAACTGCCCATTAAGGCCAAGTTCATGTGACTAACAATCCCTGCAGAGAGCAACTTAGCATTATCTATAGGTAACTACCTCAGAGCTTCAGTTTCTAGATAGAGAACTGTCTATGCTAAATATAATTGGCTGTCTCTGCTACATGTAAGCTATAACCAACTTAGCATACACATTTTGAGAAATAGTTTAAACATTCAAGCTTATGCAAATTTTTAAGTTAAACTTTTCTAGTTATTATTTTATTGATGTTTTTACCAGAAATGTTTTAAATATTATGAAAGATGCTGATCAAATTAGAACAAATTATTAGACTGATGTCTGATGTTTTATCTAATATGCATTTTCTTATTCAATAAATTATCTTATTATAAAATAATGTATATGAATTCTAGAAAATTTGGGTATATAAAAATAGGTATGATGGAAGAAAACAAAGTCATTCAATCCTATCACCCAGATTAAATAATATTTGGTATATTATAAAATTAAAAATATCATATAAATATACAGAAATAGAAACTACTCTTTGTTTTATAATGTATATTCATAATATACTAATCTGTTTTATATGTATGTGTGTATACATATGTATATAAATATGTATGTAAATGTATATGTAAACATGCCTCTATATAACAGGGCTAATGATCTTCCAATGTAAACAATGTGCTTTCTTTCTTAGGCATTCCTACTTCTTAGTTGCTATGATTTGAAGGTGTCTCCAAAAAACCATGTACTGCAAACTTAAATCCCAATGAACAGTATTGTATGGTGGAGAGTTTAAGAAACGATTACGCTCTGGGGGCTTGTAATTAATAATGCTGTTGCAAGAGTGGGTTTGTAATAATAGGAATGAGTTTCTCATAACACAGTGAATTTGCTCCCCTTTTGTGTCTTTCTCACACTCTCTCTTTGCTCTTCCACATTAGAAGGATGTAGCCAAAAGGCCCTCACCAGATGCCGGCCCCTTGATCTTGGATTCCCCAGCTTCCAGAATGATGAATCAATAAATTTCTGTTCATTTAAAATTACCCAGTCTGTGGTCTTTTGTTGTAGCAGCACAAAGCAGACTAAGACACAAGTTGTCTTACTGCTTTGCTATCAAGAGCAGTACCTATCTGTATAGAGAGTATGGTCCTTCCATTATTAAGGTCAACCTGTGAGCTTTAATGCCCCCAGGAATAGGGAATGCCCCATATAGAGAGGAAGAGAAACTATAAAGTCCACCTCTTCTGGCCTAGGGAAATATGGAAAGAAGAAATGAGGAAAGAGGAATTCTTCAAGTGCTTGTATTTTATTTTTTTAATTGGACTAACATTGAAGAGGATGCCATTGAACCATTAAAATAGGTACAGGCCAATACCAAGGATATTACAATTAGTGTCTACTTTCTCATGCCAGTATAAGGAAATATGCAAGTTGCTAGCAGAGGCAAAACTTCAGTTTGGTACCAAAACCAAGATGACTAGTAGCATGACATTGGCAGAGGGAAGTGAGCCTGACACAGGATTTCTGCCTTCTTTGAACTTTAGAAGGTTAGCTGGTACCCAGGAATACAATTAGCCTCCTTGAAGGAACATAAAATTGTTAGGTTGGTTTGGCACCAGTAGAGCCAGGAAGCATAATGATCAGGGACTCTGAAACTAGATATGAGTGGCCAGGGCCATTAAGTTGAATGGTTGGTGCCAGCATAAAACCCTGAGAGTAAAGACAGTGCCCCTCTTTAATAAACACAAGTATAAGGGCAGAAATAAATGAGGTGCATAAATTAGCACGGATCAAAGGCCACTGGGAAAATGAAACCTTTCCTCTCAACAGCCAGAAAAGCATTAAATCTGCCAGTCAGCCTCTTGTCATCCAGAGAAAATCAGTGGTCATGGGCATGGAGGAAGTAAAAGGAAATTCCAGAACAAAAGCATTTACCACGAAGATGCCATATCTTCTGGATAGACTAGTAAATAAGAAAAAATAAAATAAAATACAGTTGACTCTTGAATGAGAGATGGATTTGAACTGTGTAGGTTCACTTATATGTGGATTGTTTTCAATAGAAATTATACCTAGTGTGCCTGCCTCCGACTCACCTTCTGCCTTTTCCACTTCTTCTGTCTCTGCCACCCCTGAGATAGCATGACCAACCCTCTCCTCTTCCTGCTCCTTCTCAGCCTACTCAACATGAAGATGATGAGATTTCTATAATAATCCACTTCCACTTAATGAATAGTAAATATATTTTATCTTTCTTTTGATTTTTCTTAATATTTTCTTTTCTCTAGCTTACTTTAAGAATATACTATATAATAAACATAACATACAAAACATGGGTTAATTTACTACATTATCAGCAAGGCTTCTTATCCATACTAGGCTATTAGTTGTTAAGTGTTGAGGGAGTCCAAAGTTTATAATCATATTTTTTTACTGAAAAGGGGGTTGGCACCCCTAAACCCCACATTGTTCAAGGGTCAGCTGTACTGTTATTGGCAATTTAACTTATCCCTACATTTATCTTCTCCAGCTCAGCAGCAGGGGAAATAGAAAAATAGATAAGCTATATAAAATAAAGTTATTTCCCATTTGTGTAGCAAAGTATAAATATGTAGCCCTGATGCAGGTACATATATCTCTGTTATCTCTCTCTCTCTCTCTCTCTCTCTCTCTCTGTGTGTGTGTGTGTGTGTGTGTGTGTGTGTGTGTGAATTAGAAATAAATATAACAGACTATTTTCAATTTATAAAATATCACAATCTTCCCATGCTAATAGCTTTATGTCTATATATTAAATGTACCATAACTTAATCAGCCCTCTTTTATTACACATTTGTATTGTTTACTTTGTTTTATAAATGTGCACATTTTAAAATTAGCATTTTTTCAAAGGGAAAATTAGGTGGTGGTTTTTATAATATAAAAGGATTAGATGTTTAAAATCTCCTTATTTTAAATAAAGATTAATCTTTTAGCATTGTCCTAAATATGGATTGTCATAGGACCCCATATTTATATTGACCTCCAACTGCTTGTTCAGGAATGCCTTGAATAAAATATCTTCTCAGAATGTTAGAGAGTAGTCTCATTGGACAGGATCTACAATAGACATAGATTACATTCTACTTCACCATAACAGCAGAAATACTGTCACATTAAAGATATATTTTAGCAATAAGAGAATGGGAAATTGAAAATAAGATGCAGGTAATTATCAGAAAAATAAAATATTAGTATACGTAAAAATTAAAGTGGAGGATTTGCTAATGTTGCCTTTGAGAATAATTACGATAAATTTTAGATCATACTTCCAATAGCTAAAATAATGGGGAAATAAATGATTCAGGGAAAACTTATTTATACATGCCTAATTTCTCTGCTTCAGTTTGAAAGAAGAGATGCCTTCTGTATAAGTTTATTTTTGTCATATTCTTCTACTACATTGCATATCAACTGTCCTAATTTACCCCAGAGATAGTGGCCACATGGGAAGCATTGCTTTGATTCAAGCACTTTAATTCTCATTAAAGCAAGTGGAAGTTTGGTTATGGCACATTGCTTTGAAAGCAGTTGGGATGGTGAGGGACAATGAGAGAGTGTGTAAAAGAAACAACTGGTTCACATTCTGGGAACATTGCCAGCATTTGATTCAAAACCAGAACAAGTGCTGGCTGTCAGCTGAATCTGTGCTTAAAATAAAAGAAGGCCCATAAGAGCCTAGATTAACAGAAAGAAGGAACAATCTAATGCTGAAATCTTAGTACAAGTAGCTGAAGATGGTGGGTGCTATCCCTACATTTTTTGTGGCTTTAAATTTGATTGCAGATGATTTAGCTGATAAAAAAAGGATGTAAGATTCCCAAATCCCAAATGTCTTCTGAAATATTTAATAGTATTTGTTAAAATTTTGAATTTATGAAAACCAAAAAAGACCACAAAAACAAGTGTAATAAAATATGTAAAGCAAGTTCAGAAATGGGTGCCAAGCTATGCTGCCTGTTACCTTTGGCCTATGAAACTGATGAATGGCCAGTAACAACATGTTTACATTTTGCCATAACTTCATTAATTCTGATGTTTGAGATTTAAGACATGAGCTGTGCTCAAGTTCTAGTATATACTCTTCAGTAAAAAATCAATTTGTTATACCAATTAGCTTTTACTATACACCTGTAAAAGGAATAATTAATTCATACAAGATAAATAATTATTTTAAATATTTTACATAGTAGATACATTAAAAATGAGATAATTATAAATCATTATATGGATACATGAAAATAGGCCTAGGAGAATATATGCTTGACCATAGCTTGCTAGATCATTTTGGGTTGTTAAGTATACATGTTTGGAAATAGTAGTTATGCATTTCTTTACAAATATAACATTCCTGGATTCAGGTGGTCTCCCCCACCTAATTCCAGCTAGTGAAGTTTTACTATATCAGCTATTCTACATTATTTGATTTCACAGGTCTTCAAAGATACAATGAGGAGAAATCATCTCGGGCCCTTTATTACCAAAGAGAGCAATGAGAAGAGTCAATCCTTTTTATTCTTTAGGGACATATTAGATGATTCACATATTCAGTGATTCAAACTAGCTTGTGGGTGGGTGGGAAATGCTACACAATTCAGCCATCACAAAATTGACCAAAATGCAGAATTGCTTTGTACTGTTCTGCTTTAAATAAATATAGATAATTAAATAAACCTTTGCAGCAGTAGAATAAAGCATAAATCCAAACTTTACCCAGCCAAAGGCTGCCTTGGCCACCAGCCAAAAGCCAGAGGGCCAGAGCTAATTTGCATAAAATTGAACAGATTGCTGCAGCTGCCTCCTTATTAATACTAAGGCGTAATCATAATCAGGAGACATTCCATCCGCAGCAGAGCCACCTCCTGTGCAGTGCCACCCATTGCTTTGTGGGACCTATAGTCAGTGATACGTGATCCTACTTTAAAGAAAAAAAATATTTATTAAAAAAAGACAAAAAAATAATTTTTCCAATTATTAAAAAAAAAAATTCTAGCCCATTCACTGAGCAGACTCACCAAGTGATTTTCCCTTTAGCTTAATATAAAACATTACAGATATTTCTGTACTTTGTCTCTACTTGGGTAAAATTGGTGTGTAGAAATTAGCAAATCCATGGATTTCAAATTTTCTTCAAAGAAATTATGATGAACTTCTTGCAACTTAATTTTTGACACGTCTGCAAAGTATTATTTATGATACAGTGACTGCTACCAGTTGCTGATGATGTCACACTTGGCTTTTTACATTCTGTCACCCTGTTTTCAACTCCAGGAAACTCTATACGGCAGTGAAATGCAGAAAGATGTCAAAAAGCATGTGCTATGACTTATCACGCCCAAAACATGCTGAGAACACAGACACTATGTAATGCCTGATAGAGTGCTTTTGCATCAGGATATCAACAGCTCTCTCTTTGTCAGTAGTACTAAATGAATTGGAAGATTGCTGTTCTACAGTTTCTCAGTCAGAAGGGCTGTCAGCAACTTCACGAAGTCCATCTGGGGAAAACAAACTCTTGGCCCACAGAAAGATGACGTAACATACAAGGAGCACTGGCAAGGACGGAGTGGATTATATTAAAAACCTATCATATTTGTTAGCTAACTGCAGATGACAGCATTGGAGTGTACAAGAAAAAGCTTTTATGGTGCTCTGAAATCCTGAGTTTACTGCACAGGAATACATATTGAGCTCATCTGTTGGTCTGGGACACAGTAGAATTAAAGTGTTGTTTTTCTCTGATCATTACTACATATATATATACACACATGTGCGTATATATGCGTGTGTGTGTGTATCTCCTAAATGCCTATTGAGCTCCAAATTTTGTAGGTAAGGTTTAAAATTGGGCCTACACTCATTTCCCTATCCCTATAATTTTAGTATGACTGACTGTGTTTAGAATTCTATATTCATCACCACAGAATTCCCAGTGTGCAGAGAGCTATATCTATATGCTAATCCCTAAACCAAGGATTAGGGATTTGGTTTTTTTTAGCCATGCTCGGATAAATGATTAAAATATAATATATAATCCATATCCTATTAGACAGAAATAAAATATATAATTTTTTTCTTTTTCCACTCAACATCGTTTATTTCTATGTCTTCTATCATCTATGAATAATTCTTAACCCTACATCTACCATCTTAAATTTTACTTTTTACATTTCATATGCTTGCTTTTATTTTAGTGTTAGAATTTCTACATGAATGTCATGGAAACATCTCAAATGTAGAATGATTTCCTAAAACTCTACCTTAAGTTCAAATGATATCTCTATTTTCTAAGTTTTTTCCTTAATTTCTACATTTAAGCTTGCCTAAAATTCTGTGGTCCTTGCTCTGGCATTAAATGGTGCAAATACGATGTCTCCATTTATGTTTATTATTTTCAGGAGACTTGCTCCCTTCTCTTTGATGCCTTCCTAACTTGATTACATCTGTCTTTGGCTGTGTCTTCTTTTCAGACCTAGTACTCAGCTTTACCTTTAAAACTTTTAAAGAACTATAGGATGTCCTTGTACTTCTGGCTTTTACCTTCCCAGTTGCCTGGGGTAGAAAAATATATTATAGTTTTAGCTTAGATCCTAAGGCTTCTAAACCCATCACCAGTCCTCTGGTTCCCAAGGGAAAACCCTTCAGGATATCTAAGAGAAAGAAGACTGATCTGTGAAAGAATGAAGATCAAGTAACAATTAATTCACAGTGCTAGTATTGAAAGTTCTGTTCTGATAAGAAAAAATAAGGCATTAAAAGGCTCTTGAAGCCACTTGCCAGTGTGTCTTCATTCACTTATCTGGGTCTGATTTTTGTTTTTGTTGTTTGTTTCATGTTCTAATTCACCCTGTGGAACTACATATAGTTGACATGATGAGACAGGCCTGGGAATGATTCCCATTCAGGACAGGTTTCCACTTTGAGACATTTTAAGTGTAAATGCAAATAAAAGCATCATCATGTAAACAGATTAGACCCACCATTAATGCAGACAAAAAGAATTCCTTTGGTTCAAACATGTTATGTGGTAGTTTTCCACATAAGGATTTAAAATGAATCTGATCCAGTAACAAGTAACAACTTGATCTGCCTTGTTTTTTTGCACGTATCTCCATCAGAAAACTCAAGGGAGGGTGTGATGGAAATTATGCCTAATAGTCTACATGGAAGAAAGAATTTGGCAATTCTCATCTAGCAATATTCATCAGAGTTAAATGGTCTTTTAATCAGTACAAGATCGAGATGGTGCTTTGATTAAGTCTCCCCCAAAACACCATCTACTTTTCCTCACATCAGCCAAACTAACACATTTATGAGAATGAGTTCTACTACCTCAGATAACCTTGTAGTCATTCTCACCTTCTACTCTTTCTAGTGATATGGATTCACTTTCTGAAATTTGATTATTACCTAACTTTTTTTTATCTAGATTGTTGCAGTAGAACCCTAAGTATTCTTCTAGACTTCAGGTTTTTTTTTTTTTTTCTGAATACTTCAACTTTTCACTAACAATAAGATGTTCTCCCTAAAATATTTATTTTTCCATTTGCTAAGTCAAAAATGTTTGCTATCTCCTACCATCTACAATGTAAATTTTGAAATACTTAGGGTAGTACTAAAACAACTGTATATCTGATCCTAGCCTACTTTCCCAGCATCAACTTGTCTTTCTTGTGACCTATGTTCTAAAGTCCAGCAAATGAGGCTCTTTGCTATTACCTTGACATAATTCTGTGTCTCTCCATTTTTTGCTCCACCCTCAGTCTATTACCTGCCTCCTTGGTATAGGTGTGAAAATATGTTAAATATAAACATCACTCAGTGAAGGTTTTATATATTTCTCCCTCACTTTATGATTAATAATTCTCTTATGTACTAAGTTTAGAGCCACATGTTTGAGGAAGATTTGTGCTATTATCTAATCTAAAAACCCATTCTGCAAGTGAGGAAACATTTTGTAAAGACTGAGTTGTTGAGATTAAACAACTCATGGTTTAGCCCACTCAAATGCATTTATCATAGTTTATCATAAAGTCAAATAACTATAAAGTTGAAATTCACATTAATGTTCATTCCTATATTTCACTGACTCATTAGTCCCCACTACATGCCTTCAGGGCTTTGTGCAACTCCCATTCCACAAAGTCTCTCTAGTCATCTGTGAGAGTTCACATGCTGTACACCGTGGCACTGCCACACTTTCAGCCTCTCCTGTTCTATTCTTCTGGTAAGTTCTTGCAGCATGTGTGCCATGTTAGCTCATTAACTGTGTCCGTTGTAACTCTTTTACTAAGGAAGCCATGTCTAGGACTTCACCAATACGTGAACCCTATCCTGTTTGAGCTCACTGAATGGACAGAATCATATAGTATTTCAAGGTAAAAGAAAATAACTGGAATAAACTTACTCTCTTTAACTCTGCATCACTCCCTTTATCTTTCCACCTGTGCCCAAAACAGCATCACTTTTTCCTAAACTTCCTGTGTTTCCTGAAATATTTTCTTAGCTCTCTTGCTGTGTTTTTTATGTTCATAGGCACTCAAAACCAACCTTTGGTACCAACAGGGACATATAATTCAGATACTTATATTATTTTCCTCTGTTCCCCAGAAGTTTATATATCAATGTTTTGTTTCACTCCCCCTTCAGTCAAAAAATAATGTCCACAAACATATTAATTCATATAGGTAGACACCTAACACATTGAAGCTGGATGTGTTTCTCTTGGACAACAATTGTTTTGTACAATTATCTGCCCCACAAGGCTGCCAGCTAAGTATGGGCCATCGTCATGTCACATCTACCTCCACATTTCCCAAGACACTTTAACAGGGAGTGGCGCATACCTGGAGCCCAACAGATATTTTTGCTTGAATGAGGAACAAGTGAAACAATAATAAAGATTCTAAGTGTGATGTAGCTAATACAAAGCATGGGATTATCTCATAGAAATAATGCAATATATTGAATTAAACAGTTTCACAAGCAACCACAGAAATGCTAGAGTCCCCCTTGCAAAAATGGAACATATATTGATTGAGTGATAAGTGAACTCGACTAACATTTTCAATTACTTTGATGCTTTCCTTTATTTAACCATGACTTGCTAAGTCCCAATCCTTATCCATGTAAAATGAATCCTAAATATGAAATATAACGTTGGTTCTTTGGGGATATAGTCTCGGTCTTGAAATATCCTCAAATCCATCTCCTCCATACATTATTTGATTTCTTTTTATCTTTTTAATGTGTTTTTCCCTTTGTTTTATGTGACTTATTTATTTTAGCATAACTTGTGGTTCTTTCTGCATCATGATCAAAGTATTGTTTTTCAAGTCCATGATTTAAAGTATTTTTTACAAGAAAACTATTTTAAGTGCCTATGGTTTATAGTTATTGATTTGCACCTTCTTGCCCATAAACTGCCTTGAAAGAAATAAGCAACTCTTTAGAAAGCACTTTCTTCAGTCCTCACTTTAAATGAGGGCAAGAACTTGTAAGTACTGTGTGGCTCACTGAACCTCCATCAATGCCAAGATGGGCCTCTGGCTCAAGTCTACATCTCCTATTAAAAAGGTGAACTGTAAAGTAGATTCTGAAAAGCTAATCCTTATAATTTAAGCCCTTATTTGTTCCACATGAACTAACTTCCAGATTGTTACTGAAACAAATTTTCTTTTATTTGTGTATTTAAATAAGCATGATTCACTTAAAAAGCAATCCCACTGAACCACATTTGCATATCCTAATTAGTTTAACATGTTCATTTTTCCATTCACATGTTTTTCAAATAAATGCTTTTGAAGAATAGTAAAACTTAACTAACATCTGAGGCTGCAAGTTCACAAAAAAAGAAAAAAAAAAGAAAGAGCTGACACACACACTAACTAAAAAAAGACAAGGATTTCCATGTGTGGCACATAGGATGTGGATTTGATTCCTGTTTCATAATGGAGGTTGGAATTGTGTTTAGTATGTACCAGGATGTGGGTGGCTTCAGGGCCAACTCATCCATGGATTTGTATAACCAACGAAGGGTAGAAATTAAAGTAACATTCTAATTTTCTAATGGATAGTAAGAGTGGATCAATTTTTGAATAATATTAAGTCTAAAATAAGGTAAATAATTAGGATACATTAACAAGAAACTTCTAGTGAAGAAAGCTATCCATTAAAAAAAAAGAATCAGTTCTGACATTGAGAAACACAGCTACACATTATATATCTTATGGAAATAGATACCATTGATTTAGAAGAAATTTCTCTACATGGAACATGGTCTGAGATTGGCTTTCAAGGAAAGGGAAAGGAAAGGGAAAAAAAGTCTCTTATGTGTAACACATAATTATCTCCCTAAATTCATTTCTAAAACCCACTTATTCCTACAAATTAAAAGAACACAAAATAGAATGATGTCAGTTATATTGATTTTTCAGTCCTGTTACATAGTTTCAAGTTGCTGAACTACTTATATTCTTACGTGAATGTTCACTCATAACTTTGGAAATTGATATTGTTTAAGCCCACCCACTCAGCCTCTCTAAAAACTTCTCTTTAACTTGTAAAAAGACAGGAAACAGAAACTCCATATCTTTTCAGGCCAGTTCAGGTAATGGATTAAATCTAGGGATCTCCTGTTCATATATTTATTTCCACTCACTATCACTAGATCTTTGGATTTGAGAAATTATTTAATGCATCTATTTGATGTGAAATAATTTAAAAAAACTTTCATAATATTGATTGCAGTAGTCATTAGAAAGCTATACTACATTATCCCTTATTTAAAAGGTAATAGTAGAAAATTATTGTAAGATTTTCACAAAGGCTACTTCATATTGGACTTTTTCATCACCTATTAGCTTTCTTTAAAAGGAAATGTAGTCAACAAATGGAGTCAAGAAATGATATATGGGATTAAAAGTACAGATTACATATTATATAATGTCTAGGTTTTAAAGATGAAAAGCTCTGAGTTACAAAGCCCTGGAGTCTCCTTTCCCACTCAGGATCCTTTGCTATAACACTTCCAAGGCTACACATGCTATTGACTACATTTATAAGAGCAATTCTAAAGAGTAGGAATAATATTGGCTTTGGGAAACAAAGAAGAAGGTTTCAGACTGGGGAAATTTACTTTTCCATTAGGATGAGGATAAATTGATCATGCCTAACACTAACAGAGAATCATCTTGAGTTATAAATTCATACAGAACATAGTACATATTCAGTGAAATTCTGTTTCTTCATGTTGAAAATCAAACCTATCTATAGAATATACTAAGCAATCTTTTTTCTTGTTTGTACAAGTCCACTCACATTTTATTTTATATATCAAAATGTTAACAAAGAAAAAAAGAGGTACCTCAAACTTCAACAAAACCATGAGTTTTAGTATGGAATGGATGACATATGTTTAAAATGGTGTCATAGCCAAACATTACTTCTTTTATTTGCATTTTCTATAACCAGAAGAACGTTAAAAAAAAAATCTGCGAGTTAGCTAAGAGGGTAAAAACGGAAGGGTATCTGAGTTCCAGCTAAAAAAAATATAATCGGTGTCATGCTGAAGATCATTTCCAACTCTCTGTTGCTTTCTTGTGTGAGAAATGAAGTCGAGGTGCTTGGCAGTTCTTGTCAACAATATGTCGAGGTGGTGATTGTACGATGCTATGGCAGCAGAGCTTTTAAACAGAAACACCAGAACCTAAGAAGTATGTGTCTGTGATTAGTACCTGATGCTATTCATAATGGATGCCTAGCCTCATGCTTTTAATGGAGTATCTTTACAAAACCTAGCAGTACTCCATCCTCTGTTAATCACATTAATGTTGAAAAGATCATACGGCTACAATTAATTCTTCACATAAAAAAGTTTGTTTCTTCCCTTTCCAAATCCATCAACACAAACACATGAAACATCAGTTTTGCCCAGCTGTAGACATCAACTCTCACAACAAACATAAATAACACATACATAAAGGTCATAATAGAAATGCTTACAGCTTCTTTATTCAAAAGCAAGAAGTATGCCACTTTACTAACACAACTAGAATCATTTCAGAAAGATTATAAATTTTAAGAAGGCAAACTATAATATCTAATAATAGCTTCCCTTTAATTTATTTTCCAAATGAATACCAGATGCACTCTTTCCTTTCCACTCCCAACATACATACACTATTAGCAGAATTGTTGTTTTAAGAACACGTACTTCTGTTCTGAGAAGAGCTTATCCAGTTAGGCCATGTCCACAATGTACTTACCTGATCAGCAATCTTGACTATCTTTCCTAATAAATTATGTGGTTCCAAAGGAAAACTCTTGCCTGGTAAGGTCATTTGTGGAAAGACTGATGTGTTACGCAATATGAAAACTCAAGCGAAAAACTGACTTATGATCAATGGTTTGACTGGATATGTGTGTGTGTTGTGGTGGGTGGTAGATTAAAGTACTCTGTATGTGTTTTTACATATCATATTTAGCACTTACTAATTGTGTAGTATTTATGCAAATACCCATAAGGAATAATGAAGGATATGAATGTCAAGATATTAACAAGGCAGAATTATTCATTTTAATTAAGGACAGTGCTTTTGTCCATGTTAATGAAGTAGCATACTAAGTTCTAGTGAACACAAAACTTAAACATAAAGCAGACAAAACTATAATCAGGGAATGTACAATCTATCAGAAGAAGCAAACGTACATAAAAATAATTATTAGACGTCATCCATTGCTCTTTCAACTGTCTATTCAAAGCCAAATCTGTGTGTGTTAACAGAAAATGCTCAGGACTTGTAGACTTGAACCTCACCTCTACTTTTCCACTTTAAATTCTTTGTTTTTAATGTCTTATTTTCACATATTTTTGTGAGATATTTTAAATCTTATTTGAATTAAGATATAAAACCAATACTTAAATATATATGGGGGATTATTAACTATAAAACTCACATAATGAAATCTATGTTTTAGGTAGATAATTCTGGCAGGACAGTGGTGTGTGGATTAGAACAGGGAGACAGGAGATTTGGGGACACTAATGTCATGGTTCGGATGAAACACAATGAGGGCTTGACATTGAAAAAGGACAATAACACTTGAATGGAAGGGATACATTTGAGAGATGTTTAGGAAGCTGTTTCTATCAGTTTTTTTTTCTGAATATTTGCACAAAGAATATGAGAAGGAAAAGGAAAAAATAAAATATTTCTCCTCAGTGTCTTGTCTAAATGACTTGGCAAATATTAGTCAGGTGTAGTCTTAGGATAGACAGGGAACTCTAGAGGAGAAGTCACAGGATGAGGGAAAGTAGATGGGTTATTTTTGGATGCTGGAACGTAAGGACCATTAGCTATAAGTGTCTAATAGACAGTTGGAAATCCAAATTGGTAGGTCAGGGGTATATCTAAGGACAAGAATAGAGGTTTCTTAATGATCGCCATTCTCACTGGCATGAGATGTTATCTCAATGTAGTTTTGATTTGCATTTCTCTGATGACCAGTGATGATGAGCATTTTTTCATATGAATCTAGAGACAACAGATGTTGGAGAGGATGTGGAGAAATAGGAACACTTTTACATTGTTGGTGGGAGTGTACAACCATTGCAGAAGACAGTGTGGCGATTCCTCAAGGACCTAGAAATAGAAATCCCATTTGACCCAGCAATCCCATTACTGGGTATATATCCAAAGGATTATAAATTGTTCTACTATAAGGACACGTGCACAAGAATGTTCATTGCAGCACTGTTTACAATAGCAAAGACTTGGAACCAACCCAAATGCCCATCGATGATAGACTGGACAGGGAAAAAGTGGCACATATACACCATGGAATATTATGCAGCCATCAAAAAACGATGAGTTTGTGTCCTTTGTAGGGACATGGATGAACCTGGAAACCATCATTCTCAGCAAACTGACAGAAGAGCAGAAGATCAAACACCACATATTCTCAATCATAGGCGGGTGTTGAACAATGAGAACACGTGGACACAGAGAGGGGAGCACTACACACTGGGGTCAGTTGGGGGGAATAGGGGAAGGACGGTGTGGGGGTGGGGAGTTGGGGAGAGATAGCAAGGGGAGAGATGCCAGATGTAGGTGATGGGGAGGAAGGCAGCAAATTACACTGCCACGTGTGTACCAATGCAACAATCTTGCATGTTCTTCACATGTACCCCAAAACCTAAAATGCAATAAAATAAATAAATGGAGGAAAAAAAAAAAAGAATAGAGGTTTCTTTTAGCAGAGTAGAAAAAGAAACTCACGAACAGTACCCTGAAGACAACAGCAGCATTTAAGGGCTAGAGAGGGTGGAAAAGACAGTTAAAAAGTTTGAGAAAAAGTTGCTCAAAAATTGAGCAATAAAAAATGTTAATGGGAGAAGGAATTTCCAAACCAGGCTTCTAAACAGTGTGAACCATCTTTTCTTTTTAATCCACAGTGATTATTCCAGGGCTGAGAGAGTAATAAGAAGCTTAGACTATTTGATGAATGATTTTTTTAAAAAGGAAAATAAAACCAAATTAGTGTTTAGCGAGAAATTGATTATGAAGGAAATGTTGAGTTGGCATTATGTAACTGATATTCTTTGTAAGAACAATTTGGAAGAATAGGAGAGGTTTATAACATAAAGAGAGAACATAGGCAGATAGGGAAAGTTGAGGACACCTTCAGCTGAGTGACAAGGGCAGAGACACCTGATGGATAATCAAGAAATGCTGTAGTGTTTTTCAGGATAGTGAGATTGATATTCCAAAAGTAGGAAGGGTCAGACGGGAGCAACTTCAAAGGGGAATTAATAGGTCTAGAGAATCGGGTTGGAGAGCAGGGGGAACTTGATGAGTGGGAGCAGCATGCAGGATACTCTTTGTGGAAAAAGTGCTGAACTTGGAATCTGTAAGCCTATATTCTGTATCTGGACCTGCTAACAAAGGAAGCTTCAGGAAAGCAATCTTTCTGAGCTCATTTGTAAAATAAGGAGCTTGGTTAGAAGGGAAATTCTTGCTCTGGGGAAGCCAGATGATGTTATATGAACTTTCAGCCCTAAATCTTTATGGTTCTTGAGCTCAATGGTTTGTGAGGAGTGATAAGTATTATATAGAGAGCCCTTGTATAAACCAGAGGAATTAAGAAAATTTCTATTTGACCCACATAAAAAGATCACATCTGGCTTTCAATCGAGGGTGGGAATAAAGAAAAACTAATACATTTGTCAGATGCAGTGGACAAAAATAAGAGGCACCAAAAGAGCCTTCAGCTCCATTTCCTACCCCTTTTGCTGAGGCAGAATTATTAGCATAGTCCAGGGATATCCCCTCAGGGGCAACATAGTGAGGTTAAGTGGATGCAAAGTTATGTGATCCTGATGGACCAATGGCTTCATTGTTCCACCTAGGCTTCTGCTAGAGGCTTAGAGGTTCAGTTGGGTCTCAGGGCAGCCTTTAAACAGGTCCCAGCCTGACCAGGGATTGGTTCCCCATGGTACCCTTCCCATCCTCTTCTCCTCACTCATTGCTCTAGTAGTTTGAAAGAAGATTCTGGTCCTCAATTTTCCTTCTTCCCCCAGGTTCTTACCTCAGAAGAAGAAATGCCATGCTGGTGGCTTATTTACATATCAGACATATGAATTATAAGTAGAGATCTTATTATTGGCTCAACTAATGCATCTTGTCTAGGGATACAACGTCTAGTAATGCCAAAAATTAAAACATCTTGCAGCAGTTTTGCTGATTAATACAACATGTTAAACCTTTGCTTTTTTTTTAAGTAAAGTAGTTTCACTTCATATAAAACAGGCACTTGCTATCTTTTCCTTATCTTCTAATGTGTGATAATCATAAACAGCTTTCAGAACTCTCTTCTTCAAGGGGATGCTGAACAGACAATGGTATGATGTGGCCTAAGTAACTAGAAACATTGGATAGAAACTAGAGTACTTGCACCTTGGAGATTGACAGGATAAAGTGGCTATATGTTCAAAGATATAAAGAGGACTAGATTGATAGGTGGTAGATGGAGTCACCCTTATGATGGCAACATAAGGCAGAATCTTTTATATTTTAAATGTAGTTATCTTTTAAAATCTCCTTTGAAATAAAGTAAATTGTAAGGATACCTGGACGTGATTGCTTTACACTTTAAATGTGTGTGTGCAACTTTGATTAGGTGATATAAATCATATCTGTGAGTCACCTCAATTATATGCTTTGTATTTAAGAATTTTCTTGTACTACAAAATGTGTTGTTTATTGGACGATTGTGGTAAATTATACCATGGAGAATGAAGAAAATTTAGTTAGAACAGCATTTCTCAAACTTGTTTTCACTACTACTCCCTAAGGAGCCTTTTGACATTTTTTCAAATGTCCTGTTGCAGGACATTTTAATAACACAGAAATGCTGTATGTCATTTATGTATGCCATATATTTTTTCTCCCCCCTCAAAACAGTTTTTGCAGTCTTTAGGATATCATCACCGTTGAAAATGCAGGGAGTAGAGAGAAAGCCAGGACCTTTGGACACAGCTTTCGACATACAAGTAATTCCTTTCCTGAACTTGTGGGAGTTGCCTATTTATCAACCCAAGAGATAAAACTACAACCCAACTAGAGTGTGCTGAATATTCTGTCTTACCAGAGACATTTTATATCTTATTAGTGCAGATTATAAAACTCTTGATCCAGATAGTCTACTGATTACCATGATAGACTTAACTCCTTACTTCCTCGTATTCTATACCTAATTGAAAGACAGAGATGAAGACCCTTCCAGCTTGAAAAAAAGATGTCAAGCTGGAGGATGACGCAAAGAACTAAAAGAAAGCTGTTTTCCTCTCCTAGAAGCTCCATATAGAATGCAAACATTTCTTATTGAATCCTTGCTAGGAATTTCTACAAATTCCAAATTACTGGGTCCAAATTATCAAGTTGTTATATAGAAATAATGTGCATATTAATGGATTTTTATTTGTTTTTTAAGGAGATTCAGAGAGTAATGTCATGAAGCACTTGCCCTGAAGGTACTCATATTATGTCAGAACCAGATGTGGAAACATCACTTTAGCAACAAGGACCAAAAGAGAGGTGAGACCCTGGCCATAGTGCAGCACAGAGTATGAGGTGATATTTGAGCTATTTCCCCCAGAAGAGACAGAATCAGGATGAGAGAGATGTACAATGCTTTAGGAGTGACAGGAAAAAAATCTAATTGAAAAAGAAATATGTAGCCTAAAATGGAGCAACATAGTGGGAGAAAAATAATTACCTACTAGGAGTCAGGAACATAGGTTCCAATATGATTTTGCCCCTTTAAGTGGGATTGTGGGCTACTCATGTATCTTTACTGAAGTCATTTTCTTCATCTGTAAAATGAAAACGATAACATAATCCTCTTTGGACTCGTTTAAACATTGATAATTTCAAGGAGATAATGTAGATTACCGATGGAGATTTAAACTTGTATCTGTTCATATGTATGCATACATTTCCATGTCTATTTTTTTTAAAGATGACATTATTGACAGTGACCCAATGTATTGGACTAAAGTGGCAACAGTCAATGTTCTTTTTGTGAGGACCACCACATTCACAAACCCTCTTACCATGCAGGAAGAAGTATATATTTTTCAGATCTTTGTGCGAGACTCATGATTTCCTGAGAATACATCTACAAATGTAGCTTTTCTTTCAAGCCACTACTTGTTAAGGCAGACTTTAAACATGTGCTCTGGATCAAAGTGTGGCCAATGTTAGCCACTGCTGTAAGATTTAAGCTCTGCTCTCCTTTTGTTTCACATAACAAGCTATGTTAACTGCTACAGAAAAATCAGGAATCCCCAAGTTCTAATTGGCTATTTTGTTACATCCTTGCCTGCTTATACTCATAAGCCATCTGTCAACTTGAATTGTGTAGGCACTTGCCATTGTGCCTATCATCATGAATTTTCACTTGTTTAGAATTACTGAGAATTCAACTTTAGGTTCACTCAATTCCTGACCTCTCTGGAGAGTATCATGTCTAGGGCCCAGTAGAGATGAAGCAGCAACAAACAAAGCTAAATGATACAGAATAAACCGCAATTATCAAAATGAGTACGATGTAAGTCACGCTTATAGATGTTATTCTAGTCCTGTAAATAACAGTAGTGACTTCACTTTAAAAATCCGAAGGCAAAAGCTATGTAAACATGAAATTAATTCTTACACATTTTTCTCCTTTGTTATCCGGAAGCTGTCAGAGGCCATAATGTATAAGCTTCCTGGAATAAGACAGTTTTGAATTTGCCTCAATGTGGAATATCCTTATAGAATCTTAAAGCAGAAAGATTAAACCAATCTTTTTTCTGTAAATGTTCTTTAGTAACCATACCTAAGTAAGATGGTGACTAAGGCAGCTTCATAAGGCCAGAATTATTCTTTTTATTAAATAAGTCAGCTTTTTTGATAAATTGTAGTACAAAAGCTAAAAGACTTGAGAAGGTAAACATGAAATAAAGTAATATGAAAGCTAACATCACAGTCAATATGCTCTTTCCCCCTTTCTTTTATATAATATTTAATTTTTTAATGTATGCCTAATAGGAAAAAAAATAATTGGAAACATTACTTTCAATAATTATTAAATGTGTATTTTTAAAGTATAAGGTATTATATTATTTATAAGCTACTCTATTCTAAAAACAATTTGAGGTAGTTTACAAAATAATGTACAACCAAGCAGGATTAAGAAATAAAGATATTAGGAAAAAGGAAAAATAATGGTAGAAGAATTAAATGAACCAAAAGGCAAGGTTATTAGTCAAAACATACTTATAGATTTCTGTATGTTTGCCTGTGAGCTACCTATAGACAGAAGCAAAGTATAAAACATGGTTAGTTATAAAGTTCACAGATTCCATGGGATTAAATGGAACAACTGATCTAGAGAATATCTTTTCTCAGTGCTGAGGCTACAAATATGTCACTGAGTAAAGTACAGGTTTTAAGTACAATACATTTCTATAACCAGTAGGGCACGTTAAACATGTTATAGATTTATCTTTTATGGTAGTCCCCAATCTGCCAAAGCATAACAAATTACAAATAGTTCTATGGGTATGTAAAAAAGAATAGTTAGATTCATGATGATCCATCTCAATCAAAAGATGAAATGTCTAGAACAAGCCATGGTGAGTAGAGTGGGCAGGCGGTGGTTTTGCTCTCTTTAGGGAGTGGTGATTTTAGAGTAAAATTATATCTTCAGACAAAACCTTGCAAGGCCTTTTTGTTTTCTGTAGCAAAAAGATCTTAACTAACATAATCATGAAGGCAAAAATTATATTCTAGTAGTAATCTTGTGACAATAACTTGATTCTGTATTGTAACTACATTTAGTGGCAGGGCATGAAAATAATGACTTTCAATTAAAAGACTTATTGCCAACAAATTATTTTTAAAATATTTTATGGATGGATTTTTTCTTTAAACAGAATTTATTTTGTACTTTTCTATTTTCAGTTTCTACCTCTAACCATTTGTTATGTCTAGTGATGTAAGTGTGCTAAAAAAATACGTTGTGAAACAATGATTTTTCAATATTATTTATCATTCAATATATTCTTTGTCTTCCCCATTGCTCATTTAATTTTATTGTTTCTTTAGGATTTATTGCCTCGGGGAGGAAAACAACATACCAGAAAGCAGAAATAATTTTGAATTCATTCTTTTAATTTTCTAACCTTTAAAAGTGTTAGTCAATATAAAACAAATCAAAACAAGAAAACAAACAAACTAAGCAATAGAAAAACTAAACAGTACTCAGTAAATAGGGAAATGTCTCTCTGGGAAAAGCAGAAGGTTAATGGAGGAAAATATTTTTTTCTGATGTAGTCTATACACTGTAAATATTATATATAATAGAGAGAGTGAAGTAGTTACAACCTGGATATTTTAACCCAGGGGTCCCTAACCCCTGGGTCATGGACAAGTATTGGTCCATGGCCTGTTAGAACTGAGCTGCACAGCAGTATATGAGTAATGGGCAAGCCAGCTAAGTTTCTTCTGTATTTACAGCTGCTCCTTATTACTCGTATTACCGCCTGAGCTCCACGTCCTATCACATCAGTGGTAGCATTAGATTCTAAAGGAGCATGAACACTATTGTCAACTGCACATGTGAGAGATCTAGGCTGTGCACTCCTTATGAGAATCTAATGCCTGATGATCTGTCACTGTCTCCCATCATCCCCAGATGGGACTGTCCAGTACAGCTCGGGGCTCCCACTCATTCTACATTACAGAGAGTCGTATAATTATTTCATTATATATTACAGTGTGATAGTAATAGAAATAAAGTGCACAATAAATGTTACACACTTGAATCACTGAATCATCCTGGAACCACCCCACATCTTTCCCTAGTCCATAGAAAAATTATCTTCCACGAAATTGGTCCCTGGTTTCAAAAGGGTTGGGGACTGCTGCTTTAACCCCTTCCCACTTCTGTAATTTTAGGATGAAGTTATCTGACCAAAGTGTTAGATATACCAGTCAAGGTAATAGTTTCTATAACAAATAATAAATTCTAAAATCCAGCTCTTAGGCCCCCTCAGGCTATAAAGTCTGTGACACCTCTTTGCACATGAGAGTGATTAGGTTGTAGCAACAGTGGTTCTACTTAATTCAGGTGACCATATAAGGTATCAGATCACATAATTATATTAGTTAACTTATGAATGTGGGAAAGTATATGACTACAAATCACAACTGAACAACAGTGTAGTAAGATTTTCAAAGAAACTGAGATTTCTAACTTTGGTTAAGTTTTGCATCTGCAGTGCTTATATTCAGTGACAAGACCACTTGTTTTAACATGACTTTTGATAATTTTTAATTTGGAAATCAATTTTGGATGAACTTCCTTCTAATATGTGACTTCAAATTATTTTTGGATTTAACTTTCCTTGTAGGAACAAATAATGTGTAATACTATAAACAGGTAGTATTAAAACCTGTTCCCAATAATTTAAGACAGTGTCATTCTAAAAGCTCGAGAGAATTTGCTTTAGGGAATTTGCTTTTTCTTTCAAAGGTAAAATGGATTTTTAAGAAGATCTCTAACACGGCGTAGAAAATGAGTGAAAACTTAGACAAAATCGGAAGAAGAGTTTTAAGAAGAGAATGTGGATGTCAACATGTTTTGTGTTTACCATTTCAACACTGAATACAGTGCCAACCATTCTGGGGGTGTAAGGGGGACAGTCTCAGTCTGTCACCCAGGCTGGAATGCAATGGCATGATCTCAGCTCACTGCAACCTCATCAGGCAGGATCTCGACTCACTGAAATTGGGTTCAAGTGATTCTCACACCTCAGCCTCCTAACTGGGATTACAGGAGCACACCACCACACTGAACTAATTTTTGTATTTTTAGTAGAGATGGGGTTTCACCATGTTGGTCAGGCTGGTCTGAACTGAACTCAAGTGATCTGCCCACCTCAGCCCCTCAAAGTGTTGGGATTATAGGTGTGAGCCATTGCACCAGGCCTGAATATAGTGTCAACTTTATGAAGGTTTTTAATATCAGGATATGTAGTATATTCTAAATCCAGAGTTTAGGGTATAGTTATAATGAATTTTTTAAGTGCATTATTTCACTCTTAAGATGCTCAAATTGGCCTTCATAATATACAAGTCAAGGTATTAAAACACCCTTTTTCTTGTGATTTTCCTTGAAGACAATTTAGAAAAGATAATAATTTTCATAATCTGATAAAAAATAATTCTCTCTTCTTTGTAGTTATATGAAACATAACATGAAATATATAATGTGTAATTATATAGATATATAATATTAAATTATATGTAATGTAAGACATTATATAATAATCTATAGTATAAAATAAATATTAGTCTATAGTATAAGCTGATTTGTTCATGAAAAAAGTTTTCCTTTAAGTAGTTCATCATTTGTAATGTCTGTTTCATGTTTCACGGAGTTCTACAGGAAAACATCTTGTTTGGTTAACCCAGCTTTTTTTAAACTTCATTTTGTCAAAAATGTTTTGTTTCATGAAACTTCTTTTAATGTTCTACAGAATTAGTATTTAGTTGGAAAATACATTGGTTAATGCTGATGTTAAAACTGTGCAGTTAAACACTTTAGAGGTTTTCGAGGATCTTTAATTAAGGCTTACATCTTGTGGTATTTAAAATGGTAAAAACAGATAGTTAATAATGTGCTGACTAATCATTTACTAAGGGCATATTAAATCTAGGCATATAATGGGGGCAAATTGGTTTTTAAGTTCTTTTCTATTGTAATATTCTATCATGTGCCTTGGTCCTTGATGCTGCAAATGGAAAGAATTGTTTAAAAGGATTATTGTCTCCTCAAGGATTATATGTTGAGACAGATTTATTTACTGGGAGATTCAGAATTTTTAAGCACTTTTTGATAAGTAAAAAATCAAACTGTATAGTAATTATTATTAAGATTAAAATATTATTTGCCTAAAATACATATCCATTGAACAATTTAGAGTTAGATCTTGTTGTAAATATATATATTTTTTCTACTTCAAAATCAATTGAAAGTTTAGAGCTATAAAGAGCTCTAAAATGAATTTACTTCAAAATCTGAAATTTTTCCACACGTCTTGTATGTAAAATAGTGGAGCTCCATTAGTAATTAGGTAAACTATGTTTTTTGAAGCCATAACAATTGAAAAAAATACTTCTGAGAGCATTCAGGAAACTTGGCACTGAACATTTGGAATTGTGTATGTATTTCCATGACCATAAATTATTATAAATACTTTTGTAGATTGTTGTATGTGCAAATTGGTTTACTTTTGTAATTTTAGATTGATTGAAAATAAGGCAGGTATTTTGATCTTTTTTTCCTTTACTTTTTATTTTTTTTAAAACAAAAGCCAATGTAAATGACCAGGTTGAAAAATATTTTGACTGTGTAAATAATGTGGAAAGCAGTGTAGTTTTTATACTTTTTGGAGATCTAGTAACATTTCATGGCTACCTAATTTTTCAGTGTTATTTAGGTTCTCAAATGAGTCATTTAAAGAATTACATTTCGTGTTATGATAGTTTTGCTCTCGCATTCCTTTACTTGTTTTATTTAAATGCATAACCTCTATATTGTACTGTTTAGTATATATGGTCAAAAACATGTCAGGGTTATCTGATATTGATACTCTAGTTGTATAAACAACATTTACTCTTTACAAATTGTTTAGTTTAACTAATTTTTCCCTATAACCAAGTAGATAAATATTATTTCCTCCCTACCCATACATTCTTCTTTGTTATGCTCCCATTCAAATAGACTAATAATTGTACACTCTTTACATAGAAATGTTCACTTCCCTCAGTAACATATAGGTACTTCTAGGTTGAGAGGAAATAACTGTTCAAAAGTGAAAAGCTATGGCTCTACAAGATCAATTTCTGTTTTTTTTTTTTTTTTTTTGACTTATAATGACTTTTACATGGAAGTCACATTTTTATTATCTTTTTTCCCCGATTAATGTCATGTAGAATTCCATTTCAGCCTCATGTTTCTTAAATGGAATGAGAACGTAGGGTTATATTAGTAATCTGCAGACTTGCACATATGCCCTTTGGGTAATATTTCTAAATAAATGAAAAATCTTCTCCATAGAGGTCTTTACAGAATTATTACTGTTCACATCGCAACTACTTCCTTCTCCCAAAATGTTAGATTATAATTTTATATTGTTCTAAGAACATTGTCTTAAGTGTGAGTGATATGCACAAAATAATCCAATGTGTAATATTTAAAATATTATTTATGACATTTTTGTTACTTAGAAGTGACATGTATGAACAGGACATTTCTGTATCATATATCTTCTTTCCTTGTACCCCTTTTTCCTTTGTGCCCCTTTGAGCAAACCTTCATCTGTAATGTTAGTTACAGTATTTGATAGTAGTCAATCAATTGAATAGAACTGATTTCCTACCTTATATACGCAGAAGAATACTTAATAATTAATATTTTATCTATCCAAATACCAGATGATAGTGGAAGACAGTGTTGCTATGTTGTCAGAATTATACAGAACTGGAAGCAAAAAGGCTTATTTGAAAATACTAGCAGTATTACTTATTTGCCATATGATCTTAAGCAAGTGCTGAACCTCTTAAGCATATTTTTTCTTATCTAAAATAAACTTAAAATATGGCATTGGAATGTTGGTTAAATAGCAAGTACTTTTAATATGGTAGCCATTAATTAACAGCATATCTCTATTGGTTGAAATCTTCAAAATATATCTAAAATATAAATATAAAATTATTTTGTAGAGTTGATTTATCCTGTTAGCAATTATCAAATTATGCACTAACAGAATACTGATAGTCATTGACCTGAATTGAATATAAATTGAATAACAAAAGTCTTATCTCAATTAGCAGAAAACATGACAATATTAGAATTTCTCTATTATTCTTTCTGCACATTTCACTGTCAAATCTATTTTACCAATTTGTGCTAATTTGTGAGCAATACCTAGCAGAGAAGTAAATGAATGAAAAAGTAGGAAATACTCATAGGAAAATCGCAGAACATCTAAACACTCTTATTTACAGATTTTTCTCCTGTTTAGACATAGTTGCTTTAATTTTATGTACACAATTATAGCAACCATATTTTACTCCTTGTTCATTCCATAGGGTTATGCACACTTCATATGTCCTTCTATTCAGCACATAGAACAAAACAATATCTGGAATATAGTAGGTGCTCAATTTATATCCATTGAATGAATAAATAAGTGGCTAACTACTTTTAAGAACTATACTCTCCTAATATTTGTGGACCTGCCTGAGATACAATGTAAAATGGTAAGAAAAATTAGCAGATGTACTGTAATAACACATGGGAAGACCTAGTACCTTATAGTTTTCTAATTGCAAATGCTCTGTGCTTCTTACAAGGGAGGTGTAAAGCAGAGCATTTAAGAACTTGAGCTTCAGTGTCACTGAGAGTGAGATTAATATCTAGTCTTGCTTGCCCTGGCTGAATGGGGTTAATATTACCATTTTATAGAATCTGAAGTTACGTACACTGATGTTAGCATTAATTAAGACAACTTAATAGCAGCCATTATTGCTTTTGTTATTGTTCATTAAACATTATAGACCCACCTGATTAGCTTTATGTATTTACCTAGTTTACCACAGATATTTTCCTTAATAAAAATATGACTTTGCTAAAATGAAAGTCTAAATTATAACAATAAAGTGAAGTTATCAGCATATGTAACATCTACTGGACAGTGGGCCTGAAAACCATGACTTCCATAGTGCTCGTGATGCCTTTACAAATTAACTTGCTCTTTGAGTTGAGAGTTATGATGTTTTCTGGAACTCGCTGCTACCATTCAGAGTGGCAGAGCTGTTTGAATGATTTCATATTTCTTCTCAATCACCTTGCTCCCCTTGTTAGTTTAATATTTTATTCACTTCATTTTGGCACACTTTTGAATACAAGTAAATAAAAGTTGAAACAAATTAGCTAATTTGTTCATACTTCCAAGTTCTAGATTTTATCCAGGTTAGGAAATGAAAGTATAGACACACTACAATGAAATGCTACTATTCTGCTTTGAAGTAATGATAATATAGTTCCTGCTACTGAGAATGTTCGATTTGCAAACTGATAATGAATACTGCACTCATGAGAAAATAAAAAAGGGAATCTAAGAAGTTTCACAAGTCAGTAACAAGTATGTCACTCAAAAGTATTTAAGATGGTTACTTGTGAGTGACAATATTACCCTTTTGGAAGCAAAAGTAGAAGTGAAATGGAAGAAAAATGAAGTATGTATGCGTTGAAGATTTTTTGTTCTTTTTTTTTAAGCCAAATCAAATAGCCTTGAAATTCTCTTCCAAAAATTCTATGTTGAGACTTCACATTTCAGATTTGTCCCTCTTCCTTCAGGATAAATAATAGCTGCTAAAAAAATGCATGCAGCATCTCTCTAACTTTTGCCCAGATAGCGTGGGATAATTCACCTCCCCAGCATTCAATGCTTACATCATACTTTACATCATGCCTTACATCAGCTAACCCACATGTGAACCTCCTGTGTTCTATGGCGAAAGTCTTATGAAATCTTAAATAAATCATTTAATCTCTCTGAGAATTTTTTCATATTCTACCAACACATAATAAAAATAATTTCTACCATCATTACCTTAATTCAGTTTCTCTCTCATTTTCTCCTAACTAGATGACTACAATTTTTATGCCTCCTACACTCAAACTCATTTTATACCCTACTGCCAGAACAATTCTGAATAAGTCACTCTTTCATTTAAAATTCTTTAATAGTACCCCAAATCTTCAGGACCAATCCAATCTCCTCCATACATCTTCAGATGGCCTTTAGGATCTAGCCACTGTGATAACATTCTCTGTCACTTTTTGAGTGAGACCTATGAGACCAGGCACCCTGAATTTCTTCACAGATTCTTCAATGTGCCATGCTGTTTCATATGCCTGGATCTAGACATGTACATGCTTCACTGACTGGAATATCATGTCTTACTTTTTCAAACCTCCTTTTGCTGAAAGGAGTTTTTGGAAGATATCTTTGATTCCCGTGATCTGGATTACTTGGCTTTCTTTTGCCTCTAGGCAAAACAATTTAACATATATCATTTTGAGAAATTTATTCAGCTATTTTTATCTATCTCTCCCCATCACCTGCACCCAGAGAGCTAATGATACCTGAAGAAAAGTCGCACAATCAGGTCTGAAAATTTCACTTTGGGTCTTTAATCAACAGCCTGAGGTGGACCCTCAAAATTTCTTAGAAGAACTAAAGTCCAATTATGTTTCCCTGAAAAGGTCATTTTTTTTCTCTTACAGTGAGGACTATAGATAGTCATATAAATAAACTAAAAGTACCTCTCTTCTTCTCTTCTATCTTAATACGTCTCTTCTTATTCCTTTGACTTGCTTCATATTTCATGGAGAGCATAGAGGCCCTGAGAAGATAAAACATATCATAGTCTAGTCCTCCAATTAGGCTTGAAATACACTCTCTTGTCTCATTCTCAAGTACTTTATTCTTTACATTTTTTTTGTTGTCTTTTTATTTTTTTGTCAACCTCTTCCACAAGTCTGAAATTCTAATGTAGAGAGGCAATTTCTTTTGTCTCTCTGTTCCTGAAATATTAATGGATCATTATATGATAGACTTATAGTGGGTTTGGAAAATAATGACTTTCTCTTTCAAGGACTCTGCAGAGACAAGAAAGGTATATGTTTAAACAATAAATAAAATAATATACAATATAGTTCTTGTAAAGCATTGGGTCAGGCAAATCTTGTTTATAAGTTGACATTTAAGCTGAAATCTAAGAAATTCCTGGGAGCTATCCAGGCAAAGAAGTGAAATTGTATGGGCCCAGGGGAGGGACTAACATGTACAAATGTCCAAAGGCCAAAGGGTACATGCACTATTCAAGCAATGGAAAGAAACAACATAATCTATACTATATGTTTCAGGAGGAACTTAATCAGGTGTTTAAGATTGTGAGGTTCCCAGGGGCTAGAGAATTTAGATACTTATCTAAGATCAGTGAAAACCTATTTAAAGATTTTAAGCATGAATTAACATACTCAAAATTTATATTTGAACACTTTTCCCCCCACAGGAATTGAATTGCTTCCATGAAAGTAAAAGCAAATTTGAATAGATCAAATACCAGTTTATTTCAATGGTTCAGGCCAAAGGTAATGGCCCATCAATATGAAATTGGGAATCTTGAGCATATATAGGGCAACTGAACCCATGGAAGTAAAGAAGATATTCGGAGGAAACCATACAAAAATGGCAAGCAATATAAGACCATTCTTTATGGCACACCCACAAAAGGAAAACAGAGAAAGGAGTGTGTCCTATCAGGAGTCAATGTTTCTGAAACCTAGGGAAAAAATATGTTTCAAGAATAAGAGATTAATCAATAGGATCATACGGTTTCAAGAGAATCCAGGAGACAATAAAAAGAGTAATTGTATATAAAGAAGTGGTGAAAAGATCAAGTTCTGGAACACTCCAATATTTGAAGTTCAAGGAAATGAGGAAGAACCAACACCCTTCAGGGATATCAACTTATTGTGCTTATTGTGTACCTTTTCAATGTTGAGTTGCAGCTGAGCATGCTTATAAAGGCAAAGAGGATATGATATTCATCACCACAAGGGATCACTGAGGATAAATGGGATACTAGGTGTGGAAATTACATGCTATGATAGTTGTAGGCATTTTTACAAGTTTGATGTTATAAAGTAAATTGGTATGAGTTCACTCATTGGAGGACACTTAATTTCCTAAGAAATAATAATAATAAAGTGTTTATTAAGCCCTTTTTATATTTTAAAATGGACTAAGCGGTCCTTAAATTAGTCTTTTTTTTTTTTAACTGAAGAGGGACTGTGTATTCTGAAAACAAATGAAATTATTTGAAACATATATAATACTTAAATAATGAGTTTTGATTTGATATAACAAACATGATAATTAGCTTTACTGAAAAATGAAATGAAAATTGTCCATTTTGGTTAAGAAAGCTTGGTCAGATAAGAAAACATGATCATGACATGAGTGTTTATGAATAAACAGACCTAAGAGATGATTCTTCAGTGATAATTTACCCTAAAAATTCCCTCTGTATGTAATACAAATAACTAAACAAATTCAGTGTCTCTGTTGATAATAATCACTTAATTGTCATCACCTCCTCCTTTTTTCTTTAATAATTTTAACTTTTATTTTAGATATTGGAGTACATGTGTAGGTTTGTTACATGGATATATTGTGTGATACTAAAGTTTGGCATACAGATTCCATTGGCCAGGTAGTGAACATAGTACCTAAGAGGTAATATTTAAACCCATGTCTCCATCCATTCTTCCCCCTTAGTGGTGCACAGTGTTTATTTTCTCCATCTTTATGTCCATGAGTACCCAAAGTTTAGCTCCCACTTATAAGTCAGAATATGTGGTGTTTGGTTTTCTCTTCCTGCATTAATTTGCTTAGGATCATGGCCTCCAGCTGCATCCATGTTGCTACAAAAGACATGATTTCATTCTTTTTAGGGCTGTGTAGTATTCCACAGTGTATATGAACCATAATTTCTTTATTCAATCCACTGTTTATAAGCATCTGCATTGATTTTATGTCTTTGCTACTGTGAATAGCACTGCAATGAACATAACAGTATGTACTGTTATGTGTCTTCTTGGTAGAACATTTTTCCTTTGGATATATACCCGGTAGTGGGATTGCTAGGTCAAATGGTTGCTTTATTATAAATTGAGGCATTTCCAAACTGCTTCCCACAGTGGCTGAACTAATTTACATTCCCACCAACAATGTTTAAGTGTTCATTTTTCTCTACAACCTTGTTAGCACCTGTTATTATTTGACTTTTTAATAATATCCATTGTGGCTGGTATAAGTTGGTATCTCATTGTGGTTTTGATTTGCATTTGTCTGATGATTAGTAATAATGAGCATTTTTTCATGTTTGTTGGCCACATGTATGTCCTCTTTTGAGAAGTGTCTGTTCGTGTTTTTTGCCAATTTTTAATGGGGTTTTTTGTTTCTTGCTTGTTAAGTTCCTTATGGATTCTGGATGTTAGATATTTGCTGAATGCATAGTTTCTGAATATTTTTTCCATTTTATAATTGTCTGTTTACTCTGTTGATAGTTTTCTTTGCTGTCCAGAAGCTCTTTAGTTTAATTTGATCCCATGGGTCAATTTTTGGTTTTGTTGCAATTGTTTTTGGGGACTCAGAAAAAAATTCTTTGTCAAGGCCAATGTCTAGAAGGTATTTCCTAGGTTTTCATCTAGAATTTTTTAATAGTTTTAGGTTTTGTATTTAAATCTTTCATCTACTTTAATTTTTGTATATGGTAAAAAGTAAGGGTCCAGTTTCAACAATGTCTAGAAGGTATTTCCCAGGTTTTCATCTAGGATTTTTTAATAGTTTTAGTTTTGGTATTTAAATCTTTCATCTACTTTAAGTTAATTTTTGTATATTGTAAAAAGTAAGGGTCCAGTTTTAATGCTCTGCATATGGCCACTCAGTTAGCTCAGTACTATTTATTGAATAGGGAGTCCTTTCCTCATTGCTTACTTTTGTCAGCCTTCTCAGAGATCAGATGGTTGTAGGTATGTGGTTTTATTTCTGGGTTCTCAATTCTGTTTCATTGTATCTGTTTTTGTACCAGTACCATGTTGTTTTGTTTACTATAGCCTTAAAGCATAATTGACATGAGGTATGTTTGGAGAGTATAGTCCATGATTATAGTCCAGGATATCTTTCTGCATACTAACAAAATGGTATGCCTATGTGGTCAGGCTTGATAGAAAATGCTGCTAACCCACACACCTATGGTTTATGTGTTCTTAGGCCAATGTCAACCAGATGCCCCTGAGATTCTTGAGCCAAACAAATAACATAACAAAGCAGCTATGCCAAAGGAGTAGAAAGACATCAGAGAGATCCTTGAGGAAAGGGTCCCAGTTTCCTATGTGCTAACATTTCAACATGAACATTTCTAAAATATATAGTTCTGAGGCCATTTGGGACCAATATGAATTCTCTTAGAATGAGGTAGATTTCAAAACCTCATCCAAATGGGAGAAAAGACAGTTTATCAATACATCAAATTTTTGATAGTTTTGCACAGCTTTAAGCCAGCCCAGTGTAACACCATGCTAATACCACATAGTAACTATATTAGAATCACTTAATAATTGCTTTTAAAATATGTTAATAAATGATCAGTTTAGCAAACAGCTGAACACAATATTTTTTTTCTTCTGTAGTGAGTAGCTTCACCATAAGCATCTTGGTAAAACACAGATCTCCCATCTGCTACAAATTAATGTGAATTAGACGTTAGTAGTCATATTGCCTTTTGTCTATTCTGGGTGCACAAAACATACAATACGAAGTGAAGGTAAATAAGATGCCCTGCCATTCTCTGTATGCTAAGAAGCTCATTCTGTTAAATAGACTGCAGTGCACCCTGGGAAATATTGGTTCTGTGCCTGCAGTTCTATTTGTTCAAGTAGCTCATCTTGAAAGCCTGCCCAACCTCAGCTGTAGACTTGGAAGATACAAAGCAAGCAATTTGGATTTTCCAAATCATCAGTCCTTGCAAAGGCAGGAAGGAGTCCAGTAACGATAAAGACTCCTCTAATTCTTAAGTAACCAAGCCCCATGGGACTAGGATCATCTGAAGAAACACAGCCTCTTCTGTAAGCTCAATTAAGTGTGTGTGTGTGTGTGTGTGTGTGTGTGTGTGTTGTCATCTCCATACGGGTGACTGAAAAATGCTTGCTATCATTTCCCAACATCTGTGCCTACTGCTGCCTTTCCAACAGAAACTTCCAGATTTTGTGTCACAGCTGTGGTTAAGCTGACAATTGGCATAGCAAGAATTCTCCCCCTCATTTATACTGCATAAAGCTTCCAGTACTGGCTCTAAGAGTTCAAAGCCTTTCACAAAAGTAAATCTTCACAGGCAGTGCCATGATATCTTCAAAAGGATTTAACAACAACCACAAATCTAGTCAATCTTACGTGAAGGTAAGGTTCATACAAATTAAATAAATTCACAAATAAATTGTATAATTTTTTGCAAAGCAATGCAAACTGATGTAATATGCCTAGAAATATTATTTGGTGGGACTTACATCTATGTTTGGTAAGGTAACAGTTATTTTAGGTAGGTACATTTTTTCCATTTCAATATATATTAATAGAAAAAATTCTACTACCATATAACAAGACTACTGAGGACATCCTTTATTTTTAGGATTTCATAAATTTGGTTCAAGTCTGGATTAGTAAGAAAAAAATAAATTTGTCCTGCTGTGTGTTAAGACATATCAAGGATATGTTAATTATTTCAAAATTGATTTTTGAAGAAACATATCTAGGAATTTTTAGGTGTGTTTCTGAGAAAACATTTTTTAAAAGTGAGACATTGTTATTCTATATGTAGATTACATCCAGATAATTACTTGACATTAACCCAGAGTCTATGAAAAAACAAATGAGAAAACAAACACTAGGCACTGAAAATAATTTGGCCAGCACACAAAAGCACTTAGTTAAAATAATCACTTATTTATACTAATAGCACACCTGATTTTAAAATAAACTCACAAATTAAAACCTGAAGTAAAGGCTGAAAAGTTAAATCACTACTGAGGAGTGTAATATACAAGCCATGATAGGTTTCTCACCTTCAGCACTATAGGTGGACTTACTAAGCATGCTTCTTAGGCCAATTATTTTGCTGGATTCTCCATGGTTTTAATACAGTGATAAGCATGTCAAATATAGGAAGAATCTATTTCTAAAACTCTCTGGATAATCTTAAACATCTTACATATTTTATTTATTCTATCATTTTTTACTCTTCCCTTAAGAAATTTGTTTGCATTTGCAAATGATAAATATAAAAATTGCTGAATATGAGGAAATTTTTTCATAATTGAGCTATTGGTAAATATCAAACATGTTAAACTGACTCTGTGTAAAGCATTTTGTTATATATGCTAGGAGAGTTTTTAAGAAAAATCAAGCTTATATCTAGCCTTCAAGCAGTGTAAAGTCTGGATATAGTGGAAAATAATTGTACAAATTATTTACATATGAAAATGCATAAAAAGGTTCAGAATTTTGAGGGTGGCCAATTCACGTTTTAGAAAGTTTATAGACTTTATAATCCTAATTACCATGTCCAAATCACATACATTCTGTAACTGTCAGCTATGTAACCATAGGAATGTTAGTGAACATTTATCTCTTTAATATGGAGTGTCCCTCCTCTTGTTTTGTGTAGAAGCTCTTCCTGTGATTTATGGTGCAGGCTGGCGATCTTCCTAAATTAGTGTTCCTAGCAACTGGAATGGGCACATAACCTACTCTAGGCCAAAGAAAATAATTCCCTAACTTTTTTTCTAAATTTGTTGGACCTCTTTTTTTTTTAATAGATACTATGAGGATTATAATCATAACCACTTAAAAACCTTCATTGCAAAAAAATAGGAATAACTATATAGCCAGTGTTTCAAAAGGAAGAGAAGGAGAGGATCCTGGCAATGTGTAGGACTCTGGTTACAGTTATTTACAAGCTAGTTTTCTTCAACTTTTCATAGAGATTGGTAATGTGAAACAATTCAGTCAGTCTTGTTTTGCTTTGTCAGGCTTGTTTGACTCATGTTTTTGTCACTTCTACCAAAAAATCTCTGACTAATACAGGCACATGACTGACAACTCCTGATTATGATAACTTGTTTTATACTTAAAGTTAATACTTGAAGAAAAAATACACACATACTTTTTTTTTTTTTTTTTGAGACGGAGTTTCACTCATGTTACCCAGGCTGGAGTGCAATGGCACGATCTCGGCTCACCGCAACCTCCGTCTCCTGGGTTCAGGCAATTCTCCTGCCTCAGCCTCCTGAGTAGCTGGGATTACAGGCCTGCACCACCATGCCCAGCTAATTTTTTTGTATTTTTAGTAGAGACGGGGTTTCACCATGTTGACCAGGATGGTCTCGATCTCTTGACCTCGTGATCCACCCGCCTCGGCCTCCCAAAGTGCTGGGATTACAGGCTTGAGCCACCGCGCCCGGCCTTATTTTTTAACTTAAAAACTCTATTCACTTTGGGAGGTGAAGGCGGGCAGATCACCTGAGGTCAGGAGTTCGAGACCAGTCTGGCCAACATGGTGAAACCCTGCCTCTACTAAAAATACAAAAATTAGCCAGGTTTAGCCAGGTGTGACAGTAGGCATCTGTAATCCCAGCTACTTGGGAGGCTGAGGCAGGAGAATCACTTGAAACCAGGAGGCGGAGGTTGCAGTGAGCCAAGATCATGCCATTGCACTCCAGCCTGGGTGACAGGAGCAAAATTCTGCCAAAAAAAAAAAAAAAAAAAAAAAAAAAGAAAAGAAAAGTAAAAAGCAACACTACTAGCAGGAAAAATAAGCAGAATGAATAACTTCCAAATAACTGCCAAGAAATAGAATGAGATTCAAAAGAATAAACAGAAGCCATAAAATAGTAAAATGATGTAAAAGATAACAAGGAAACACAAATATAAACATTTTAATATAATTGTAAATCAGTAACACAACCAGCCAAAAAAAAAAAAAAAAAAACTAAAATTCACTACTGTATTCTTTGCACATGAAAGTTATTTAGAATATGAGTTTAAGATGATTAAAATACTTAGATTTACCACTCCACAAAAGATAATTGTTTCTATTAAAGAAACCAAGAAATACAAAATTTCTTCTAAAATAAAATTCCTGTGTTGGTCCTTTAAGTAGAAAAGAATACCATTGACATGTAAGGGAGTTTAATTTCTGTAAAAAGAGATGGGATGAGATAGGATCAATTACATGTTTTCATAATGTAAGGACAAATTTTTGTAGGGTAAATCTTCTAGCATTCCCAGGGTATTAGTAAACGATGCTTTTTGTACAGAGGCTGTTGGAGTCCATTCCAAGATTTTAAGGATTTACAAAATATACTAGTGCTACTTTCATAAACCATTTTTAAAAGTTTTCTAATTTTTTGCCTAAGTTGTCCAGAAAACTAAGAATTAAATAATAATTAATGATGAGGAGTATCACAGAGTATCAATTGAGTAATACCACAGCCTGCTCATGGCGATTCCCTTTCCTCTGCAATGTTCCTGAGGCATAGATTCTTTGTGTTTTGTGGTTCTAACCCCTTCACTATAGTTGATTGGGCACATGATAGTCACCTGACTCAATTTAGGCAGAATAACAGTGTTTGAACTGGAAGTACCAAAGGAGAGATTCAGGCCCTCTCTAGCAGAGAAAGTTGTAAAACAGGCCCAGATTTTTTAACTGAATTTTTCCATCGTTTTAAAGAGGAAGCAAGTATATGATATGAAGAAAAATAGATAACTTAGAAAAAAAGAAGGAATTAAAAAGTGAGACCAAGTGTCTTTGAAGTCCCTCAAAGCTCAGCTATACCCCTTTATTACCAACACTTTGTTGAGATTACATAGTAACCTGTTGATAAAATTCCCTTTACATCTAAGATAGTTAAAGCTTTGGTGTCTCTCCACAGAGTCCTGCCTAATACAGGTGTTGCAAAGGAAGACTCTAAAATATGGACTGGCTGAGGCGAGGTGGGATAAGGTCTTCACTTGGCTTATGTTGACTAAAGCATAGGCAGCCAGTCCTAGCAATTGAATGTATTTTACCATTTGAGGCATCATCATCCTGCTGGTAATTGTTATTACAGAAGATACATATCAAACTGGTCCCATTTTGCCTAACAAAGATTTTCATTTTCTTGGTTTGCGATTTCATGCCAAAAATGTGTTCAATGTAAAGTGTTACTCTAAACTCAAATTCTTACTTTTTCATGTTGACCCTGGGTATGTTAAAGGTAACAGGGCCAGAAATCTGTATAATTATTCCAGCACCTATTTTCTTGAAAAAATAAAAAGAGTGGAGAGGTGAAGAGAAAAAAAGGAGAGGAAAAGAGAAAGCAAGGAGCAGAAAATAGAAAATATCAGAAAAAGTGACAAATAGAATCTTACACTAGTGGATATAAACCATAAAGCACATCATGTAGACAGGTTTAAATTCTGATCTTTTATTTAAAACTACTTTTTAACCTTTATTTCTTTTTGTGAAAACTAGCCTCTCTCTCTCTATTTTTTTTTTTTTTTTTTTTTTTGGTTGAGATAGAGTCTTGCTCTATTGCCAGGCTGGAGTGCAGTGGTGCAATCTCAGCTCACTGCAACCTCTGCCTCCTGGGTTTAAGCGATTCCCCTGCCTCAGCCTCCCAAGTAGCTGGGACTACAGGTGCGTGCCACCATGTCTGGCTAATTTTTTGTATTTTAGTAGAGGTGGGGTTTCACTATGTTAGCCAGCATTGCCTCAATCTTCTGACCTCGTGATCCACCCACCTTGGCCTCCAAAGAGCTGGGATTACAGGCGTGAGCCACTGCACCCAGCCCATTTATTTTTTACTGGCAACTTTGAGAACAATACAAATTGTTTTAATGACCTCTAGGTGAATGAAGATGCAGATTACATTGGTAACATATTTGTCTGTCAAAAGCTACTAATATTATAGAAATTAAATCAAAGAAATTAAAGAAGAATACAAATTGTTTTAATGACCTCTAGGTGAATGAAGATGCAGGTTACATTGGTAACATATTTGTCTGTCAAAAGCTACTAATATTATAGAAATTAAAGTAATTAAAGCCATCACCTAACATACTTGACCATTTTGCAATGTAAACATATCAAAATATCACATTAACCTCATAAATATAGAATATATATTATATACGATTGTCAATTAAAAATAAGATAAAAATTAATAAAAAATAAAAATTTTTAAAGTTGCAGTGCAAGAAGATTCAAATCAATTTATACTTGAATTATTGAGACTTTAAAAATGTTATCCAAAAAAGTTTATGTGAACAGTTTTTGTAGGACTATATTTTTACCATTGTAATTTGTTTGGATTTCACAAGATTCCTTTCATACAGACATTTACTCATTTGGATAGTTACATGTATTGGTTATAATTACATCATTTTCTTCAGCCTTCCTCCAATAGCTTTTAAATAATTTGTTGCCACTTTTAACAAATTTTGAGAGAGAGAGAGGCTTTACACACACACACAAACACACGTACATTCACACAAAAGTAGTGATTTATAACTATAGAAATCTTAATGGCAAATATTCAAGTATTTATAAATTAAAATATTTTATTCTTAATTTGACTTATGTCACCATAGATAATCATAGTCACTTTCTTCTTGTTGGGTAAGACCAATATAATCAATATTTTTTCTTAAAATTTAAGGCTGAAATGAGGCCAGGACTTATTCTTTTTTTTTTTTTTTTTTTTTTAAATGTAGTGAACAGGAATAATGTCAAGAATGTTTCTATATTTCTGACATATGGTCATTCTCTGAGCTAAGGACTACTCAAGAAAGACAGGTTGTAGGAGAGGAGGTGATGGTATGAATATGCAGGGTTATTTGAAATAGTTGGTGGGTCTCATGAACATGATCACATTAATTCAATTATTGAGTCTTTCCCTACTAAGTATATGATCAAATGTAAAGTAAAATATTTTATATTCTTTAATAAACCATGACCTTGTCTACCTCCTGTTCTTGGTTCCACAGGCAACACAATGTTGAATTTTAACTCTTTTTTAAAAATATGTTTTTATATGTATCTTATAAATACTAAGGTTTGAGGTTCAAATAGGCTCAAACAGGGATATATTACTCTAGTTGTCCAAATAGTTTATACATACAAAAAAGGAATAAAAAGAAAAATAAGTGGAAACAATTCACAAGTCCTGTTGTACATAGGACATGGGAACTGTAGAAGCAGAATCACTTATTTGGTATTTTTAGTGGTCCATGAGAAAGAAATGGAGAAGACTTATTTCCAAGGCAATTAACTTGATTTGCCAAATCCTAGCTACAAAATTTAAAAATGCTATTATAGCCATATGAAAAATGCAAGTTCCTACAATTACTATATAGTACTTGGGTAAAAGAGTGGACGGGTTCAAATCCTGGCTCTGTGACTCATCATAGTTGGGGGACCTTCAAGATTGTGTAAACAGCTCTGTGTCTCTTTTTTCTCGTCTGTGAAATGAGAATAATAATCATACCCATTCTACACGTATTTTGAAGATACAATATAATAACATAAGTAAAGTGCTTGAACTAGCACATAGAAAGTACTCTAAAACATAGAGAATGGAATTTTTCCCCTTGATATTTACAATAATAATTTTTAAATTATATGATTAAAAAGAATTTGGCTCAGCAATAATCTTATTATACTCAGTCAATGAGAGTAATATTTCTTTAATTAATAAGCGTACACAAATGTGTTTTAACAAAAAAAATACGTGAAAATTTCCCTATAGCCATACATGCTAATATAAATATTTAACAACTAACAAGCCAGAGCCCATGCTTCCCTGATCTCTAATCCCCACACCCCAAAACTACCTATGCAGTCTCTCTGCTGAGACCACTATGATATAAAACAACCTCTCACAATAATACTTTTCACACTATGAACAATTTCCCTCTTTGTAAGAGTGCCCCATACTTGGTGGTGGTAAGGGTCTTTGGAATAAACTGGCATGAATATAGTGGTCAAATTTTACATGCTGAGAACTTAGTGAGGATACAGAGTACACTGAAGATGGCAGCACACTGTGTTCATAAAGCATGATATCACATTTGGGGCCTTAGTGTTTAGGTATGAGATAATACAGAATTTACCTTGCTACCTGTTTTTGTAAATAAAGTTTTATTGGAACCCTGTCATACCCCTCCCTTTATTCCTTATCAATGGCTGTTTTCAAGTTATAATAGCAGAGTTGAGTAGTTATAATAGAGACCATCACATTGTCTAAAAAGCTTAAAATATTTATTATCTGGACATTTACAGAAAGAGTTTGCAAAACCCTATTTCAAGCCGTCATAGAAATGTTCTGGTTCTGTGTTCTAAACTGAGAAGTTTACAGTCCTGAGCTTATAATTTTCTTTCTGGAGCTTTCCAGTGCAAACTAAAACAACTATATCAAGTGTTTGAGAAATTCATTTTCATATTACAGTAACCATTTACATTGCTATCAATAGACTCTTTGGTAAACACAGATGATAATTTAAGCAACTTTTTATTTTTGCCACTATATACCAGCAGTCACATTTTCCATTGGTTGTGGAATGCATTAAAACTTAATTAAGCAAAATATCCTAAAGCCAAAAATCAAGATTCAGTTTCTTGGGATAGCTCCTGGAACCAAGTTTTTAATCAGTCAAGGTCTAATTAAGAAAATGGAAACGACTAAGTATTACAAACAGAGGAAATGAAATAAAATGAATTGCTCATAAAGATGTTTAGAGAGCTAGAGGACAAACAAGAAGAAAGTAAGTTATTAGAAAAATTAGTCACCAAAGAAAAAATATGTTCAGTATATTTATATATGCCGCTGAGCTGATGATGATGGAATCAAGCTACCTAAGATCCCATGTTCAGAGGAGCTTCAGCTATGATTATCACAAGCACTGCCATGGCCTGGAGGAAATGACTTATCCCTTTCTATCACCCTCGTCAGAGGGTGCATGCCTCTGACATGCCTCAAGTGCATCACAGCATCAGAGCCTAATGGAAGCTACCTGGTAAGAAAGTCCTGGAAATGTACTTTCACAGGCTTCCCACTGATGCATCAAGAAAGCCACTGTAAGTTGAGTAAACTCATGGAACTGACAACAGATATGATCTGGCACAAATTCTACTTTTTCTATATATTTGACTTAATAAAGATGCCAAGTATAGTTTTAAAAATCTTTAAATTGTTGATAATATTTTCTAAACTTAGCATGTGATTTATATATAAAATATTGTAATAACCATGTCTGTCATATAGTTAGTGTTCTATATATTGTTTTTATGATAGTTGTGCTGATGTGGTTGTTTTTACTGCTGTGCTTTCTCTTTCTTCAACTGTTATGATTTGGGCATTTTCTCTCATGGATTGAACCTCCAAATTCCTTGTCTTTTCTATGTTCTATTTATTTCATTTTCTTCTGATTTGTGGGAGAAGTCCTCAATTCTGTCTTCTCACCACTCCACTGAGTTTTCCATTTCTTTGTCATGTTTAATTTCTAAGATGTCTTTTCTTTAATTTTCCTTTTATAGTATCCCGATCTTCTTTCATTACTGCATTTTCTCTCTTAAGCCCCTGAAAACAAAGTTTTCTTCAACCTATTAATTTTTGTTTTATTCCCTGTCTTTCATATTTTCTCAAACATCTAAGTGACTCTTGATTCTTTGCTTCTATTTAAGAGTGGTATATAAAAGAGCTGATAGTTCTGGGTGCATGGTGGAGAGTGCCATCTGTGGTTACTGCTGCCATATTGCCTGCCTGGCCTTCATTATTAGAGAATTTTATTGTCATAAAATTTAGGTCCCTTTCTCAAGCCAGTCAGATTCTCCAGAGATCACTTTGTTTTATATACTTTAGAAAATACTCACATAGCTGCCTAGATTTTCAGGGACAAGCTTTGGCAGAAGGCTGGAAATCTCAGTATTCAGCATGTAAGATTTTACTTAGTTTTCTGGTTTTGGTACAAAATTTCCACCCTGAACACTGTCCTATATCCTCAGATATAAAGAGTCATTTCAGAGAATGAGCTTTGTTTTCTGCCAGGATGGTGAAGGGCATTTCCAGCTACATGGAATGAAGAGTTAAACAACTTCCTAAATTGACTTTAAACCTAGCTCCTATTTTTAATTCTATCTTTATCTAAAGATACCTAGTGCCACCAATTCCTAAAGATACAGAGAATTCTGCAGTTGCTTTCTGGCTTCCCAAATGTCTTCCAAAGATTTATTAGTAGCTTCTATTTTATTTTTTGCTTTTAATTTTCATCCATCTGCTTTCCACCTTCCAAAATATATTGTTTTCTTTCCTGTTCTCTTTGTCCTCACTGACTTTTTAAATCAAGGATTTGGGAGACAGTATAAGTTAAATGCATATGCTAAATATGCCATCTTTAACTAGAGGTTTCCAATAGACTATATTTTAGGTCTCATCTTCAGTGGGCATGTGGGTAGGTGGGTGTGTAATGTGAGTCTACGTGGCTAACAGTACTTGTTAATATTGATAACTACCTCCTTCTTAAAACAGCTTTCTTACAGCAAAAAATTTTAAGGGAAAAGACGTGTAGATGTAGCTGTATTTGTCAATTCTGCCAGTTTCCAAATTTGGAGAGACTCAGTAATCTTATGTTTAGGTTTTTGAATTCAGGAGTGAAATGCCTCTCTTAACAAACCACTCTTTCTTCCATGTCTACTTGCAAGCTGGCAAGCTCCAGTCAGAGCTCATTGCTTCTTTCAAAACTTTTTCAAGCTCAAAAACAAGTATATACCAAATTCCAGGTTTTACCTATCATTTTCCCTAAAATACAGTCTACAGTCTGTGTCTCAAATAGAGCTGCAGAACAAAGTTTGTCAGATATCTTTTCAGCCCAAAGTGGTTGGATACGTATACTGGACCAGTTTTCATTTTTGGTTCTGTAACTCCAGTACTAAATTCTACCTAAATGAAGACTAGATTTGTCTGTCAGAATATAAAACTCTACCAAATAGTGGCTTAAACTAATTAGTCGGTTATTTTCCTTATTAAAAAAAAAAAATAAAAAAAATGAAAACCTAGAGACAAATTGTCCAGAGCTCATCCAGAGCTCCTTCATGCCATTGGGAACTCAGGTTTCCTCCAGCTCTTTCTCTGTCATCTTTGATCTGCCACAGTGAGATTCTGTGCTCATGGCTATATCATGAACATGAGCTCCAGTAAACAAGTCTGTATTTCAAAAGGAAGAAGGGAAGACCAAAGTACCAAATGTGTGGATGCTTGCTAAGTCTAATACTGTCTTAATCCATTTATAATGCTATCATAAAATACCACAGGCTGGGTAATTTATAAATAATAGAAATGTATTTTTTCACAGTTTTGGAGGATGGAAAGTTCAAGATCAAGGCACCAACAGATTTCGTGTCTGGTGAAAGCTCTCTTTCTGCTTTATAGATGCCACCTCTTGCTGTGTCCTCACATGGCGGGAGAGATAGAAGGAGTTGGCAGCTCTCTGAAGCCTCTTTTATAAAAGCATTAATCCTGTTCATGAGGGTGGAGCCCTCATAGCCTGAACAACTCCCCAAGCCTCCACCTCTCAATGCCAACACCTTCAGCTTTAAGTTCTAACATATGAAATTTAGAGCGAGAAATACAAATGATAGCAAACTCATTGTACTGTAAAATTACCCAAATACTCCACTCAGCAATTTCTATTTATATCTCTTTGGCTGGGAAAATTGTTACTCTAGACAAAATCAAAGATCTTATAATAAAAAGGAAAGGACTTTCTTATCTCCTAACTGTACTCACTGTTTCCTCTCTTGCCCACCCCAATTCATTCTCCACTCAGCAGTCAGAATAAGCTTTCTCAAAGAAAATCTTATCATATCCTTGAATTTAGTATAAAAAAAAAGTTCAAAATTGTTAACATAGCTGTCAGAAACTGCATAGACTGTCACCTGCTTCCCTCCAAAGCGTCATTTCTTATCACTGTTTATCACACACATGGGCCTCCTGTGATTCAGTTATGTGAAGCCAGCATGCTTTTGCCACACTTTGATTTTCACACATGCTGGTCCCACTGCCTGATAAATTTCTGTCCTCCTTCTCCACCTGAATAACAAGTGATCTTTGAGATACAGATTTAGATGGTATTTACCTAGAAGAATCTTCCCTAACTTCCCAAATTAAACAAAGTTCCTCAGTTCAATTTCTACTGACTTCTTTATTTCTCATTTACAGCAGTTGTAAAAGTGAGTAATGATTGCTTTTTGTTTTATGCCTGAAATAATTTCATGGAATCTTGCTTGTGTCTTTTAAGGAAAAAGAGAGTAACATGTATAGCTAGTTTTTTATATAATTTGTACACACACACACCCACACACACATTTCATACCTCAGAACTTGACTAAGATATTTGTAATACTGTGAGATCTTTAGTGCTTCTCAATTATTGCAGAAGCAAGAGTTCAGTCATCATACCTTTAGTCCTGTCCAAGTTGTCCCTGATCCATGATCTGTGACACAGCCATTTTTCTTCTCCTGATAGACTGCTTTCTGTTATAAAAGCTTTGCAAAGCCACAGTACTGGGAAGTGGTTCTTGAACAGGGTATACCCAGTGGATCTTCTTCTGGCCCAGTCCTTGTCCCTGTTCATTTTTTTTAAGGCTGGTGTGAATTACAACTGAGCCACATTTTTGTTTCTGAATCCTTTCTCAGCTTTGGAGTCCTCCACAAAGATAAATTTAAAGCATTTACAAATCTTCTCTGAGGGTTTCTTTTTTGACCAAGATATAACTCTGCTTATTTAAGGGTCTAATTTCAACCTACTGCTGCTGTGAGGTTAAATCAACTTTCACCAAAGGTTTTCTGGAACATAAATCCCCCCTGCTGCATAAGTGAGAAAAAGCACATACTGTGTGAAATCATCTTTGATTTTGCCAACAGGTTAGGAACCAGAGGACAAAAAGGTTGGAGTGAATCTCACACAAACGATCAATCTTTTGGATTACATTGTAGGTTCATAGACTATCCTACCTATTTTATGTCCCTAGAGATGAGGGAAAAAGAGAAAAATCCTAATAACAATAATATATTTATGTTTCTCTATTTTAAAGAATGGCAATAATAAAATTCTTACTATTTAAAATGTAATTCTTTATTTAAAAGTTACTTAAATCCTATTTATTTAAAAATAAAGTTTTTTTTAAAGTATACATTTACTCAAAAATTATTAAATAGGCATATGTTCAAGAAGAACTCATGGGTTTGTTGTCTTCCATATAAATATTATGCCCTGGGCATCATAAAGCTATAAATTAGATTCTTCTGTAATTATTAGAATTAACCTTTTCTAACTGGTGGAACCACAATATTTTGTATTTTTAGTACAGCCCCAATCACATGTTACTTGTGTAATTTTTTTGTTTGCATGCCCATCTTCCCAAACAGATTGAAAAATCTTTGAGTTCAGAAATATAGTGGACACTAAAATTTTTGCTGAGTTGTTGAATTTCAAAAAGTATATTAGAGCAATTTAATTAGCTACATATCATTGTTGTTTTCAGATGAAGTCTTGCTCTGTTGCCCAGGCTGAAGTGCAGTGACACAACCTTGGCTCACTGTAACCTCCGCCTCCTGGGTTCAAGCAATTCTCCTGCCTCAGCCTTCCTAGTAGCTGGGACTACAGACATGCATCACCACATCTGACTAATTTTTGTATTTTTAGTAGAGATGGTGTTTTGCCATGTTGGCCAGGATGTTCTCGAACTTCTGACCTCAGGTGATCTGCTTGCCTCAGCCTCCCAAAGTGCTGGGATTACAGGTGTGAGCCACAGCACCTAGCCTAATTAGCTAAATATTGTATATGTTTTTCTTAGAAAGCCACATCTCATTGAAAAATATTTCATAAATTACAAATGACACTGACAAGCCATTTGCTTACTACTTACATAAAAACATAGAGCAATGATTCTTTAAACCCTGTAAGTCTACCAAGTATGAAATGTTCCAAAAAAATGTAAAATATAGTACCAAATGTCTCAGAAAATTGTTAAATATAAGGACAAATACTGTACAGAGAATTTGACTGACAAATGGGAAGCTATGCATTATCTATAGTAATTAGTATATTGCAACTTTCTTACGCTTTATTTCTCTTTAGAAAGTCTCTGAAAGTATTTTTGGCATTACTGGAGAGTGTACATTTAAAAGCTTCTCAGAGGTCCTTAATACCCTAGAAATATAGATGTTAATGTACACCTCTCTCACATTGTATTTGTTACCATGAACAGAAGATTGTGAAGGTACAACCATTTGCTTTTTGATCTATAAGAATGGTTTGAGTCCATATTAAATAGACTTCAATGACATAATGTACATTTTAAAATTGAAAATATTAATATTCAAATGTGAGGGAATTATTTTAATACTGATTTTTAAATTTTTTACAAAATCCTATTCTCAAAATATTTTTGGCTTTCAAAATTGAAGAAAACAATGAAAATCCTATTGATGTACATTTGTCAAATTACATGTACATATTCAGTTTAATGTCACAAATTCCATACCTTTCTCGTTTATAGGAGAAGGTATAAAATATTTTACTGGTTACCTGATTTTTCTGTTTTTCTAGCCAATTCATTTTTTACATATTTGTAATTAAAACCAATCTTATTTGCATATGTGGTGAATGTAAATAAGATTTAGATCCACATCCATTGTAATATGGATCTTAGAAAATAAAATATTCCTACTGTATTTGAAAGCAACAAAAAATTGACACTTAATCATACTTTGTCTATACCAGCTTCTCACTGCTGAATCTTGATTGCTACTTTGCCCCACAATGATTATTGTTAGCGTTGGTATAAATTTCACTTCATACTTAGAGAATCTTCATATTATTGATCCATCTATACTAGGTTAATACATAAAAATTGAAATGGAAGGAGAAGTCTTCAAGGTGGCTGACTAGAGGCATTTTACACTCACCCTCTCCACAAAGAAGAACTAAAATAGTGAGTAGGCAATCACTCTCTGAATAGAGTATCTATGTAAGAACACTGAACTCAGAAAAGAAGTGATAGGAAACACCTTAGGCACATAAGTAGACAGAAGTAATGCAGTTCGCCCCATCAGAATCATTACAGCCTTCTGTAATTGTAGCTATAGAAAAGCTTCCTCCATTCTTGCAACTGATATAGGAGCTACCTGGTGTCTCTGTGACAGCAGTGCTTCAGAGAGATAGCTCATGTTGAGTCCCATACAACCCTGAGACTCACAGCTGCATCACACATCATCTTGAGAGCCCACACCCCACCAGACTGCATCCTGTCCTGGGGCCTAACACACCCGTAACTCTACATCCTTAATATCCCCAATGTCCAACTGGAGGGCTTAAGTGGTGTGATACCCTACTACTCAGCAGTGTAGTAAGGTCCCTAGTACTCTAGCCCGCAGAGTGTCCTAAGCTCCAAGGAATGAGTAGTGCATCACACCAGGAAGGCTGGCCTTGGGTTGAAGGGAGTCAGGCGGCATGCTTCCCAGCTTCCCAGAGCCTGAGAGCTGCCTACATGTGGCCACTGCCAATTACAGAAATTCTGCTCTTATTAGCATCAAGGCCACAGCACACTTGCACCTGCTCTGAGGATGATGAAAGGGAAAAAAAAAAAAAAAAAAAAAAGAAAACTGGCAGCTAAGAATACTATACCCAGAATAATTGTTCTTCATAAATGCAGTAAAAATAGTCTTTCCCAGACTAGAAAAACTTGACAAAATTTATCACCTCTGGTGGGGCCCTTTAAGAAATGCTTAAGCAAGTCCTGTAACTGGAGGAAAAAAAAAAAAAAGAACATCTAGTATCATAAAACCATGAACATAAAAAACACAATGGTAGAGCAAATAAATGAAGAAGACAAAGGGCTCAAATGTTATAAATACAGAGGAATTCCAAACTGGAACAATAAATGATGAGAGAAGAAAAGGAACAGAGGATATACAAAAACAATGATAAATCAATTAATAAAAGGACAGGAATAAGTCTTTGCATATCAAAAATAATCTTGAATGTAAACAGATTAAGTTTTCCACTTAAAAGATATAGATTGTCTGAATAGATATTTTTTAAAAAATGACACAACTATATGCTTCCTACAAGCAACTCATTTCATCTGTGAAGACACATAGAGACTGAAAGTAAATGGAGGAAAAAAGATGTTCCACACAAACAGTAAACAAAAGTGAGTAGACATAGCTTTACTTATATCGAATAAAACATACTTTAAGTTAAAAACATTAAGAAGAGACAAAGAAGGCCATTACATAATGACAAAGAGATCAATTTAGCAAGAGTATATGATAATTCAAAATATATATGCACCTAACACTGGAACACCCCAGTATATAAAGCAAATATTATTAGATCTAAAGGAAAAGATAAATTTGAATACAAAAATAGTTGGGGACTTCAACACCCCACTCACATCATTAAACAGATAATCTAGAGAGAAAACAAAGAAACATTGGACTTAAACAAGACTTTAGACCAAATGGAACTAACAGACATTTATAGAACATTTTATCAAATAGCTGCAAAATACATATTGTTCTCATCAGCAAAATGAAAATTCTTCAGGATATGTTAGGCCACAAAACAAATCTCAACAAATTTTTAAAAACTGAAATCATATGAAGTGTCATCTCAGAAAACCATAGGATAAAACTATAAGTAATTATCAAGGGGAACTTTGGAAACCATGCAAATACATAGAAATTAGACAAATACATGCACCTAAATGACGATTATGTCAATAAAGAAATTAAAAAGGAAATTTTTAAAATTCTTGAAACAAATGAAAATGGAAACACAACAAAACCTATTGAATACAATGCTAACTGTAACATTTATAGCAATAAGCACCTACATCAAAGTAGTAGAGAGATTTCACATGAACAATCTAACAATGCACCTGAAGAAACTAGAAAAACAAAACAAACCAAGCTACAAATGGTAGAAAAAAAGAAATTATAAAGAGTAGAACATAATTAAATGAAATAAAGACTAAAACAACAATACAAAGGATCAATAAAATTAAATACGAGTTTATTGAAAAGATGAGCAAAATTAGTAAATCACTAACTAGATAACCAAGAAAATAAGAGAGGAAACTCAAGTGAAATCAGAAATAAGAAAGGAAACATTAGAACTGTCACTACAATAATACAAAAGATAATCAGACATTATAATGAACAACTATATGCTAAGAAACTTGAAAACCTACAGAAAATTGATTAATTCCTAGACACATACAACCTAATATGGTTGAATCACAAAGAAATAGAAAACCTTGACAGATCAATAATTGGTAACAAGGTTGAGTCAGTAATACAAAGTCTTTCAACAAAGCAAACCCATAACTGATGGCTTCACTACCAAATTCTACCAAACTTACAGAAAAACATCACCAATTATTTTCAAATCATTTCAAAAAAATTGATGAGGAGATTCTCCCTAACTCATTCTATGAAACCAGAATTTCCCTGATATTAAAGCCATAAAGGGACATAACAACAACAAACATGACAGGCCACAAAAAATTCTTGACAACATACTAGCAAACTGAATCATCCCACAGCACATCAAAAAGATAATACACCATGATCAAATGGGATTTATACCAAGGAAGCAAAGATATTTCAACACACGCAAATCAATAAACATGATATATCACATCAACAGAATGAAGGACTAAAACCATGTGATCATTGCAGAAAAGCATTTGATAAAATTCAACATTTATTCATGATAAAAGCTCTCAGTATGCTAGGCATAGAAGGAGTATACCTCAACATAATAAAGGCCATGTATGACAAACTCACAGCTAACATAATACTGAGGGGAGATAAGATGAAAACTTTTCTTCTAAGAACTGGAATAAAACAAGAAAGCCCACTTTTATCACTCTTGTTCAACACAATACTAAAGTACTAGCCAGAGCAATTAGGCAAGAAAAAAAAAAAAATAAAAGCCATCCAAATTGAAGAATAGGAAGTCAAACTGTCTCTCTTTGCAGATAATATGATCAAATTTTTCAAAACCTTAAGGATTCCCCCTCCAAAAATTTTAGTTCTGATAAACAAATTCAGTAAACTTGCAGGATGAAAAATAAACATACAAAAATCAATAATGTTTCTATATACCAATAATAAATAGCCTGAAAAAGACAGTTCAAGAATGCAATTCCATTTACAATAGCTACAAAAAAGTTTATCTCAGGAAGGTAGAGAGTAAAATCAAAGTTACCAGTCTGGGAATGGTGGGGTTGGGGAGTAAAGAGAGGTTGGTTAATGGTTACAAACATACAATTGGACAGAAGGAATCAGTTATAATGGACAACAGCAGAATAGGGTCACTATAGTTAACAACAATGTATTGTATATTTCAAAATAGCTAGAAGAGAGGACTTGAAATGTTCCTTACATATGGAAATGATAAATGCTCAACAAGGTAATGAATACCTTAAATACTCTGACTTAGTCATTATGCATTTTATGCATATAACAAAATATCACATGTACCCCATAACGTGATATTTTGTTATATGCATAAAATGCATGACTAATTATATATGTATATAACATACAAATATTACATATCAATAAAAAAATTTAATTGAAACAGGTGCCCAGCCAAAACCTGAAATAAACATTTTCTAAGGGAGCATATTTATTGACCTGAAAAGCCAGTTCAGTTTTGTGGATTCACTGGTATACATAATGTAGTTGTTGCTAAATGGTTAGTAGCATTCATGAGAAAAAATAACACAACTTTTTATTAGCTTTTACATATATTTTAACAACTCTCTCTTCTCTTTGGTCGCATACTTGTAATAAGTAAAACAAAATAAATGAAATTGATATGTGCATGTATTAGACAAAAATCACTATCCCTAGAGAAGGATAATAATTAAAAAATAATAATTATGGCCTCCAATAAATTTAGGAGTGAGACTCATTGTATAATGTGCATACACTAGATACTTATACATTTTAAAATAGTAATAATTGCAATGATACAGTATACAAATTTCTCCAGATCCATTATAGGGAAAGAGAGAGTTCCAGATTACTAGCAGTTGACGTTGGGGTCAAGAAACTAAACTATTGGGTGTAATTATCTGTATGTAAGCATCATCACATCATCAATTACTACAGAGAGCTGAAAGGAAACTGCTGCTTATGATTTCATTTCCTCCTTTTCTAGGGAATTGATTTTATCTTTAACTTTACTTGGTAAAAAAAAAATTATTGTCAACATTTAACACATAAAGTAAAGAAGACCACAACAAAACTTTGAACCCAAATGCAGTCACATGGATATATAGAACTGAGAATATTTTGGGACATTCTTGGGGTTCATGGAATAAATATATTTAAGATTTAGACTTAGCTCTTCCAGTAATTAATTGTGTGATATTTACCAGGTGAGGGACACTCCCACTATTCCTAGTTCTTGTTTGGAAGTAAGAGATCAAACTGGTCGCTGCTTAATGCTCCATCAGCTCTCTTGTTGAGGCTACTGGACTCTGGAGACAAAGGGCTCTGTCTCTCTTATTCACACTGATAAGGCTTTCAGTAAAGTTTGAAATAGGTTCTTGATTATTATTATTTTTTTAAATTTATTTTTTCTTTTATAAAATGGGGTTTCACCATGATGGCCAGGCTGGTCTTGAACTACTGACCTCAGGTGATCCACCCACCTCAGCCTCCCAAAGTGCTAGGATTACAGGCATAAGCCACCACACCCAGCTGATTATTCTCTTTTTAATACAAATAATTAATGGAGCAATTTTAAAAGGTTAGTTTTTGGTGATATAAACACATTGAAATAATTTTATTTAGATGCTGTTTTTTATGCCATCTAGTCTCCTAGGCAGATCAGAAAACTATTTAGACATAAGCTGTCACTAACTCCAAGATTTTATAATGGGTTTTGTTTATAAGGACAAGGTCCACCTGGTCAGTAATACGGTGTTAGTTCTCTGACAGGGACCTTTCCCTTGTTTTGAGAGCAATGGAAAAGGAATATTTGTTCAGTTCCAACCGACTTAACATGTAGTCTATTTCAGGCTTTGTGGTCAGGGCCTGTCCCTATTACTTCTGTAAATGTCACACGAATGTGCATACCTAAAGTTCTGTTTTTTTTTTTTTCCAACTTTATAATAGACTAAAAAAATTTTTTAGATATTCACATTTATTTTATTAATCTTCAGTGTCTAACCAAACTTAACAAAAATTTTTCAGCATCACAGATTCTTATTTTCAGTTTTTGACTTATCAAATACAATTGCATAATTAAACAGTTGTTACAAGGTAAAATGCTTTCTTAATTTGTATAGATTATTTTAATAAAGAGATATATTTTAAAGACTCAACAAAACATCTATTTTTATAAAAGTAGACATAATACTTTCTTACTAAAATTGTTTTTATAATTATAATAGCTACTATTTTTAACAAATTATACCCCAGACTCTCTACTGTGTGTTTTATACTTATCTAATTTCTTATTATAAACCTGCAAAGTATTGTCACCAGGAGTAAAATTATTCTAATATTTTAGAGACAGATTAACATGTTCTCATATAGAGTTTATATATGACAAGTTCACTATATTTATTTATAAGTGCTAAAACATATTTTATTTGTATTTTTTAGAAAGAAGAAACCATAAATATGTAAAACATTATAATTGTTATCACTTACTATTAAGGGACTAGTCAGATTATACTGTTAACTCATTTAACAGCATTTTTAAAACTTAAATGAATCATTACCTTCTTCAGAGATGGCTCTAATCATAAGTTTATTTCTTTGACCATGATGAACCTAATGCCCATAATAAGGGGAAAAGAGTTATCATCACACCCAGGGACAAATTCGTGGAGTTAAGTGACTTTTTAAATTTTAAACTCTTGAAATAAATACAAAAAAAACTGGTAAGTACCCCTTTTTGAAATACTGAACTATCAACCCTGTCCTATATGATATGTAAAATAATTTTTGAATAAACACACATTTGTGTATGTGTACATACTTATTCTCTACTAAATTAGTGCATCTAAAAGTAGTAACTCTACTACTGATTGTTGGAAGGGAAAGCTTTAGCATTTTGAACTCAGTCCCACTTGTTTGGATTTGAAGGTGCTTGGAGTGATAAATCCAGGACTTAAGAGGGACATGCAGATGGTAGGCTTTCAAATTCAGTCATAGGAGTACAGAGAATTGAAAAGAGATCTGCTTTTCTGCTTGTGTTGGCAGGGGTTCAGCTGGACTGTATAGGAGGAGGTGCCCTTTGTATCTCCTTGTCTATCCTGCACACAGATAATCGCTTCTGTTCATCTAAAAGTAAAGGACAGATGGATTTGTTATAGCAATATTTTCATTCTTGGTGGAGAATTATGCACTTGTACTTTCAGGAACTTAAACTATGTAAGAGTTTTCATCTATGAAAGCTTATATTCAGCATAACAAGTAATAGAAACTCATAAGCAATGACTAACTCAAATGATTAGGTTAAGGTATGTGTTCATAAAATGATATGTTTATCCCTGAGGAAATGACTGTGTTATCACTATACTTCGAAATGAATTGAATAAATATACTAGTTATAGTGATAGCATATTATAGGCAAGCATACCAAAACTCATAAAAAAATTTTAACATTACTAACAACACATTAAAATAACACATTGTCATGTAATAATACAATCTGAATGTCCAACCCAGTCCTCTCCTCTGTAACTTGGGATTGATCTTGTCATCTTCTTAATATTTCCAAATTACTTTATATTAATATGCTTAAAATAACCCCATCTACCCTACTGACATTCCCTTTAGGTCATCTAGAAGTAGAAATTTTTAATTCTCTTAAGAACCAGCCAGGAGACCACTTTGTATTCAGGAAAGATGAGGCAGCTACTTTTCTGGGAATAAATTATAATAGAACACAGATGTTCTGATTTTATTTGGTTTGGTTTGGTTTGGTTGTGATTGCACCTCTGGTTGTTTCTTAGAAAGTTCTTGAAGTTTTAAAAGGTTTTTAAACTCTCTACCTAAGAGTTTCAAATCACTGAAGAATCAGTTGAGGTTTTTGTTTTCCTTTTTTTTTTTTTTTTTTTAAACATGTATTCTTGTTATTCACCGCCGACTTATGAGTGAGAACTTGTGGTGTTTGGTTCTCTGTTCCTGTGTTAGTTTGCTGAGAATGATAGTTTCCAGCTTCATCCATGCCTCTGTAAAGAATATGAACTAATTGTTTTTCATGGCTGATAGTATTCCATGGTTTATATGTGCCACATTTTCTTTATCCAGTCTATTAATGATGGACATTTGGGTTGGTTCAAGTCTTTGCTATTGTGAACAGTGCTGGAATAAACATACATGTGCATGTGTCTTTATAGTAGAATGATTTTATAATCCTTTGGGTATATACCCAGTAATGGGACTGCTGGGTCAAATGGTATTTCTGGTTCTGGATCCTTGAGGAATCGCCACAATGTCTTCCACAATGGTTGAACTAATTTACATGCCCACCAACAGTGTAAAAGCATTCCTATTTCTCCACATCCTCTCCAGCATCTGTTGTTTCTTGACATTTTAATGATTGCCATTCTAACTGGTGTGAGATGGTATCTCATTGTGGTTTTGATTTGCATTTCTCTAATGACTAGTGATGAGCTATTTTTCATAACTTTGTGGGTCACATAAATGTCTAATTTTGAGAAGTGTCTGTTCATATACTTCATCCAGTTTTCGATAGGATTGTTTGTTTTTTGTTTTTCTTGTAAATTTGTTTAAGTTCTTTGTAGATTCTGGATATTACCCCTTTGTCAGGTGGATAGAGTGCAAAATTTTTCTTCATTGTGTAGGTTGCCTGCTCACTTTGATAATAGTTTCTTTTGCTGTGCATAAGCTCTTTAGTTTAATTAAATCCCATTTGTCTATTTTGGCTTTTGTTGCCATTGTTTTTGGTGTTTTAGTCATGAAGTCTTTGCCCATGCCTATGTCTTGAATGGTACTGCCTAGGTTTTCTTCTAGGATTTTGATGGTTATAAGTCTTATGTTTAAGTCTTTAATCCATCTGTTGTTAACTTTTGTTTAAGGTGTAAGGAAGAGGTCCAATTTCAGTTTTCTGCATATGGCTAGCCAGTTTTCCCAACACCATTTATTAAATAGGGAATCCTTTCCCTATTGCTTGTTTTTGTCAGGTTTGTCAAAGATCAGATGGTTGTAGATGTGCAGGGTTATTTCTGAGGCCCCTGTTATGTTCCATTGGTCTATATCTCTGTTTTGGTACCAGTACCAGCTATTTTGGTTACTGTAGACTTGTAGTATAGTTTGAAGTCAGGTAATGTGATGCCTCCAGCTTTGTTCTTTTTGCTTAGGATTGTCTTGGGTGTGCAGGCTTCACTTTTAAGTCTAGTTCTCTTTTAATTTCTACCACATCTGCAGTTAGTTACTTCACTGATGTCTTAAACCTCTGAAAGTAATCCATAAGTGTTGGAATAAACTTATTCCAAACTTTTGTTAATGTTGGTATTTTGGAATCTTGTCATGAATCATTAATTTTCTTAATGACATCTAGAATGGTGAATCCTTTCCAGAATATTTTCAGGTTACTTAGTTCAGATTTATCAGAGAAATTTCTGTCTCTGGCAGCTATAGTTTATAAAGTGTATTTCTATAGTTTACTATAGTTTACAAAGTATACAGCCTGAAAGTCAAAAGTACTCTTTTATCTATGGGCTACAGAATCGATGTTATATAAATAGGCATGAAAACAACATTCATTTCTTTATACATCTACATCAGTGCTTTAGGTGAGTAGGTGCATTGTCAAGCAGCATTAATATTTTGAAAGGAATCTTTTTTCTCAGCGATAGATCTTAATCATAGGCTTAAAATTTTCAGCTAACAATGCTGTAAACTAATGTACTATCATCTACGATTTATTGTTCCATATATAAAACAGTAAACTTTGCCTAATCCTTAAGGCCCCTAGGATCTTTGAATAAATGAACATTGGCTTTAACTTCTAGACACCGGCTTCATTAACCTCTAAAAAGAGAGTTTGCTTCTCTTTTGAAGCTTTGAAGTGAAGTATCGACTTCTCTTCTCTACCTATGAAAATTCTAGATGGCATCTTCTAATAGAAGCCTTTTTTTTTTTTTTTTTCTTTCAAAAAAATTTTTTTTTTTTTTGTTTTTTTTTTTTTTTTTTTTTTGAGATGGAATTTCACTCTTGTTGCCCAGGCTGGAGTGTAATGGCATGATATTGACACACTGCAACCTCTGCCTCCTGGCTTCAAGCAATTCCCCTGCCTCAGCCTCCAGAATAGTTAGGATTACAGGTATGCACAACTGTACCCAGATAATTTTTGTACTTTTAGTAGAGACAGGGTTTCGCCATGTTGGCCAAGCTGGTCTCAAACTCCTGACCTCAGGTGATTCAACTGCCTCGGTCTCCCAAAGTGCTGGGATTACAGGCATGGGCCATCACACCTGGCCTGTTTTGTATAAATTTAAGGGATATAAGTGTAATTTTGTTACATGGCTATATTGTGTAGTTGTGAAGTCTGGGTGTTTAGTGTATCCATTATCCAAATAATGCACATTGTACCCATTAGGTAATTATCATCCGCCTCCCTCCCAACCCCTACTCTTCTTAGTTTCTGAGTCTATCATTCCACACATTATGCCCACATATATAGATTAGTTTTCACTTATAAGTAAGAACATATGACATTTTTTTTCTTCTGCTTCTGACTTGTTTCATTTAAGATAATGGCCTCAAGTTCCATCCATGTTGCTTCAAAGACATGATTTTGTTTTATGGCCAAATACTATTCTTTTGTGTACATATACATTGTCTCTATCCAGTCATCCTCTGATGGGCACTTAGGTTGAATCCAAATCTTTGCTGTTATGAATAGTGCTGCAATAAACATGAGTGCAGTTATCTTATTGGTAGATATAACTATTTCTTTTCCTTTGGGTAGATACCCAGTAGTGTAATTGCTAGATCAAACGGCAGCTCCATCTTTAGTTCTTTGATAAATCCCCATACTGTTTTCCATACAGGTTGTGCCAATTTGTATTTCATCAACAAGACACAATCCTTCCCCTTTCTCTGCCTCCTCAACCACATTTGTTACTTTTTGTCTTTTCAGTAATAGCCATTCAACTGATGTAAGATGACATCCCATTGTGGCATTAATTTAATTTCTCTGATGATTAGCAATGTTCAGCATTTTTATATCCTGGTTGGCTATTTGTATGAAACACAGCTATTGAAAGGAGAAATTTGAAAATGTTCTATTTTCAATAGATTTTTTTTATACAAATAGCCAACAAACGTATAAAAAATATGCAGCTTTTGAAAAATATCTATTAGTATCTTCTGGCCACTTTTTAATAGGGTTGTTTGTTGTGAGTTGCATTCCTTATAAATTATTGATATTAGTCCCCTGTCAAATGCATAGTTTACAAACATCCTCTCCCATTCTGTAGGCTGTCTGTTGACTCCGTTGATTGGTTCTTATGCTGTGCAGAAGCTTCTAAGTTTAATCAAGTACTACCTGACTATCTTTGTTTTTGTTGTTTTTGCTTTTGAGATACTAGTCATGAATTTTCCACCCAGACAAATGTCAAGAAGAGTCTTTCCTAGGCTTACCTCTAGTATCTTTATAGCTAAAAATATAAAATGCTTCATGAATTTGCATGACATCATTTAGCAGGGGCTATGTTAATTTCTTATGCATCATTCTGGTTTCAGTGTGCATGCTGCTGAATTCAACATGAAATCTGTTGTTTACTGTAAGTACTTTCATTAATAATTTGATTTGGATTTTCTAGATAATGTGCTACAGCTTCTAAATCAGCACTTGCAGTTTCATCTCGCACTTTTATGTTGTGAAGATGTCTTCCTTCCTTAAATCCCAAGAACCAACGTCTGCTAGTTTCCAACTTTTCTTCTCCAGCTTCCTCACCCCTCTCAGCCTTCACAGAATTGAAGAAACTTAGGGTCTCACTCTGGATTCAGGTTTAGTTTAAGGGAATATTGTGGCTGGTTTGATCTACCCACGCTAAGCAAACTTTCTTAATATCAGCAATAAGATTATTTCACTTCATCATTCCTGTGTTCACCGAAGTAGCACTTTTAATTTCCTTTAAGAACGTTTCCTTTGTACTCACAACTTTGCTAACTTGTACTCACAAGTCTAGTATAAGAGGCTTAGCTTTCAGCCTGTCTCAGTTTTTGGCATGCCTTCCTCACTAAGCTTATTTATTTCTAGCTTTTGATTTAAATTGAGAGGTGTGCAAATTTTCATTTCGGTTAAATACTTAGAGGCCATCGTAAGGTCATTTTTTTTTTTCTTTCCAACTTTTATTTTAGGCTCAGTGGGTCCATGTGCATGCAGGTTTGTTACATAAACAAATTGCATGTTGTGCGAGTTTGATGTACAGCTTATATCATCGCCCAGGTAGTAAGCATAATACTTGATAGGTAGCTTTTCAATCCTCATTCTCTTCCTACCCTCCAGCCTTAAGTAAACTCTGGTGTCTATTTTTCCTTTGTGTCATGTGAACTCAGTTTTTAGCTCACATTTATAAGTGAGAACATGTGGTTTTCTGCTGCTGTATAAGTTTTCTTAGAAAAATACCCTTCATTTCCATCCATGTTGCAGCAACGTGTAGGGTTATTAATTGGTCTAATTTCAAAATTATTGTGTCTCAGGGACTAAGGAGGACTGGGGATATGAAGAGAGATGATAGACTGGCCAGTCAGTGGAGTAGTCAAAACACACACAACATTTATTAAGTTTGCTGTCTTATATGGGAGCAGTTTGTGGTGCACCAAAACAATTACAATAGTAACACTGAAGATCACTGATTACAGATCTTCATCACAGATATAACAATAATGAAACTGTTTGAAATACTGTGAGAATTAACAAAATATGTTACAGGGACAGGAAATGAGTACATAATGTTGGAAAAATAGTGCTGATCGGCTTGCTCCACACAGGGTCACCACAAATCTTCAATTTGTAAAAAAAAACCCACAAAACCAAAAAGACCCATAATATTTACAAAGTGTAATAAAGCAAAGCACAATAAAATGAGATATGCCTATATAAAATGGTGCATTATTTGCATGTAACTTATGTACATCCTGTTGTATAATTTGTGATCTCCAGATTACTTATAATACTTAATATAAAGTAAATGCCATGTAAATAGTGAATATACTGTATTGTATTGTTTCTACTTATATTGCCTTTATTGCTTTATTATTATTTTTAGTTTTGGCAAATATTTTTGCTATGTGGTTGATTGAATCCACAGATGCAGAAGCAGTGGATATGGAAAGTGGTCTGTATATGCTGTGAGATAAGGCTCCAATTTTATTCTGTATGGGGACATCCATTTTTCCCAGAACCATTCATTGAAGAGACTGTCCTTTTCTCATTGTGTGTTGTTGGTAAAAAGAAAACAGATTGTAAATGCATAGGTTTATTTGTGGGCTTTCTACTCTCTTCCAATGGTTGATTTGACTTTTTACACCAGTATCACACTGTTTTGATTACAATTAGCTTTATAATATACTTTGAAATCAGAAAGTGGGATACTTCTAGCTTAGTTCCTTTGCCTTAAGACGTGTTTTGCTATTTGGTGTATTTTTTGTTTCCTCTTTTTCAGATCCATACAAATATTAGGATTTCTTTTCTATTTCTGTGAAAAATAACATGAAGTTTTGATAGAAATTGAATTAAATATGTACAGCACTTTGGGCAGTATGGGCATTTTAACTATATTACTTTTCTAATCAAGGAATATGGAGTATCTTTTCATTTGTTGGTGTCATCTTCAATTGTTCATCAGTAATTTATATTTTTCAGTGCACAGACCTCTCACTTGTTTGGTTAAATTTTCTTCCTAAAGTTTTATTTATTTATTATATTTATTTTGATGCAATTGTGAATGGAATTTTTTTTCTTCTTTTTTGGATACTTTGTTGATAGTATATGTGAATACTACTGATTTTTGTGTATGCTGATTTTGTAGCATGAAGCTTCATTGAATTTATCAGAAAATTTAACAGGTTTTTGATAATGTTTTTAATACATAAGATATGTCATTATCAAACAGAGATAATTTTATTTCTTCCTTTCTGATTTGCATGGCTTTTATTTTTTTATCTTGCCTAATTGCTCTGGCCAGGCATTCTATTACTAGGTTGAATAGATGGTGCTGGAGTAGGCATCCTTATTTTGTTCCTGACCTTAAAGGAAAAGCTTTCAAGCTTCTAGTGAACATAATCTTTGTCTAGATAAAGGTTATCAATTTCACTTACCTTTTCAAAAACCCAGCTTTTAGCTTTATCTTTTCTATTGTTTTTCTTGTCTCTATATAGCAGATTTCTGCTCTGATATTTGCTATTTCCTTTCTTCTGTGAAATTTGGACAAACTATAGTTTTCTAGTTATTTGAGATGTAACATTATGGTGTTCATTTGAGATCTTTTCTCTTTTTTGATAAAGGCATTTGTTGCTATTAACTCCCTCTCAAGACCGCTTTTGCTGATTCCATAAGTTTTGGTATATTTTATTTCCATTTTCATTTGTGTCAAGATTTTTGGGGTTGTTTTTGAAACAGTTACCCTGCTGTCCAGGCTGGAGGGCAGTGGTGCAATCTCAGCTCACTGCAACCTCCACTTCCTGGGTTCAAGTGATTTTCATGACTTAGCCACCAATGTAGCTGGGATTACAGACATGTGCCACCACACCCAGCTAAGTTTTTAAAAATTATTTTTCTGTATTTTTAGCAAAGAGAGGGTTTCGCCATGTTGGCCAGACTGATCCTGAATCCTGGCCTCAAGTGATTGACCTGCCTGGGACTCCCAAAGTGCTGGGATTACAGGCATGATCTGTGCACAGTGCTTGGCTTGTTCAAGAACATATTGTTTAATTTTCACTTACTTGTAAGTTTTCCAAGATTCCTTCTATTATTTATTTCTAGTTTTAAGCCATTGTGATCAGAAAAGATATTCAAGAGAATTTCAGTTTATTAAATTTGTTAAGAATTATTTTGTGGCCTAACATATCTCCTCTGGAGAACATTCTGTATGCAGTTGAAAAGGATGTATAAATCGAAGACGCAAGATGGCAGAATACAAGGTGCCAACAATCATCCTTCCTGCAAGGATATCCATTTAACAACTATCTAAACAGAAAAATCAGCTTCATAAGAATCAAAAACCAGGTGAGAACTCATAGTACCTGTTGGTAACTTTATATCACTGAAAGAGGCATTAAAGTGGTAGTAAAAGCAGTTGTAAATCACTGACACCACCCCTCCTCCCCCCAGAAGCAGAGGCAGGGTGTAGAGAGCATATCTGGTCACTAGGGGAGGGAGAACACAGCAAATATAAGGCATTGAACTCACTGCTGTCCTATTAGAGCATATCAGCTGATGCCTGCCCATGGAGGAAGGATTTAGACCAGCCCTAACCAGAGGGGATTTGCTGATCCAGTGGTACAAACTTGAATTCTCAAGAACTGCAACTCTTAGGCAGGTCCTAGTGCTGAACTATCTAATGAGGGATTGCAGACATTTATCATGGGAACAAACCAAGGAAGAGAGGATGACAGGGCAGGGCAGGGCAGAGAGGGTGTGCTCTCCCTCCATTCTTGCTGGCAGTGGCCTCCAACCTCTTACCATGGAGATTGTAGAGCTAAGATATCACTGGCACAAGCAACAGAAGAAGGTGTGGGCAGTGCAATACCATCCTGCCATTTAGGCTCCAAGAGGTTTGTTCTTACTTGCTATACAGGTTCTCAGATACTGGCTTGTTAGAGGCTAAAACCACAGGATGCTATTGGAAAAGCATGTGATCACACCCCTTCCGTGAGGAAGGTGAATGCTGGGCTCATCTCAGGGGACTAAAACAGCTAATGGTGCTCACATGGTTCAGACACTCACTTTGTTCCTTGTGCTTGAGGTAAAACCTCTAAAGACTGTACTTGCTTAAGGCAAGTAGATATTTTTAGTAAGTCATAAGAAATGTCCATTAGATGCAAACCATTGCTGCCTAAAAGACTTAAGCATGTGAATGCTGTTACTTAGAGGAGATACTTCTGAAGTTATTGCTTCAGGAATAATACACTAAAAATCAGTGTAGTTAAAATTTTTTAAATCTCCAGTTTGTAGTAATTTCATGTGTGTATAAACCATTTTATGTTCAGAAATAGAAATGGAAGTACATTATTGTCATAGATATTCTTCCAGTGTCAGCATTCCATCTCCATTGTGCTGCTTATCAGTTTTGTGCTGTATCTTCGGAATGAAGGTAAAATGTGCAGCACCCTCACACCACCACACACCGTGACATTCACTTATAACTGAGTAACAGCAAGAAAATATGAAAATTAATTTCTTAAGAATATGTTTCTGCTTAAAACCAATTTAACCTTATCAAGAAATCTTAGTTTCTAAACAAAGAAGCAAAAATTCAATTAAGAACAGAGGCCTAACATGTGAATACCATTTACATGATTAAGCAGTGATAACACACTGTTCTGCATTTAATTCCCACACACAGTATTGAACCAAATGTGAAACTGATACTTTGGAGACATTAAATATCCATAGCTTTGAAATGTGCTGCCATTTAATTACTACCAAAGCCATGTGCCTCAGAGCTTTCTGTTCATCGTTTCTATAAGGCTCTTAATATGGTGCTGTGACAAGAACATGAAAGTTATACAAAACTGTGAAAAGGACAATAATTAAAAATCTCATGCATACTATCACAAAGCTAGCTACATTAACAGAAAAGAAAATAATCTCTGTACTCCAAATGAAAAATGAGACTCAGAACTTATGTCCAAAATTGAATTGTTAGCAATATGACAGGTTTCGAACCATGAGTACAACCAACACACATTTTAATCATTAGCATCACTTCTCTACTCAAAACAAAAAGGAATGCATGATTAAACCAATAACTATGTCAGGAATTAACCAACTTAAGAGAATCATTTTCATTTGGGCTCTCTTTTCACTTTATTAGACTACATGTTGAATATTCTTAAACTGCTCTATTCTACCCAAAGCACCAAAGAGCAAATGTACATAAGTAATAATTACTCAAGTGGAAAACGTGATTTCTCTTGTCAGAATGTCACAGAGATGAAAGGAGGAATAATTAGATTTAGACCTGTTGACCAGATTGCTTTTTTCATATTAACAGCTAGAAAACTTAAACCAATTATTTTTGTCTAACTCCCTACCCCTAAAAATATTTATCTCTTTAAGCCATGTGTTTTCGTTGCTGGTCTTACTGTTAAAAATATATCTTTCTTGTATTGTGTGATAACAATAATGAGTGATCCTTGCCTAACAAATATAGAAAATTATAAAGAAGAATCTAAATTACCTGTGATGCCACAGCTCTAAGAAAACCAGCAATAAACTTGAGTGTGTTTTCTTCGAGATTCTCCCCTGCACACTCCTACTCTGCCCCCTATCCAAGGTACCCAGTGCCCTCAAACCTTCACTCTGCTAAATAGAGCCTTTTTCTAAAAGTTGTATTGTGTGAGCAGCAAAGGGTAAAGCAGATATAAGAATTGAAAAATTAACTGAACTTTGTTCATTAGGCCATAGAAGATGATGATGTCTTATTTTAAAATATATATGCCAGATAGGATATACAAAGGAAGTTAATTATTTACCCAAAATAAAAATCATATAAAAATAAAATTGACATATATTTTCTTTGGTAATTTTAAAAGATATTTGTCTCAGTATCTGTTGTTAAGTACTATTATTCATTGCATATAGATGAGAAGGAAATTTCCCATGCATAGTAAGGAGGTGGAGAATTCACCAAGGGCTTTGAACACTTGAAAAAAAATAAGCTTATGTACAATTTGTAGCAGGATAATAGGGCATTAAAGTTGCTGTTTTGGTTTTTAATCACTGAATCGATATTTTTGCAGTTGATCTGTACCTCTCTGTTCAGGTGAAATGGCAAACAAGTGTAGATCTTAAAGATTCCTAAATTCTTACATAGCATTCTATAGCGTGAATGCACTCCAGTTTATTCTGCTGTTCCCTTATCCACAAGCATTTATTCTCGGTGTTTTGCTCATTGATAAATCATAGTGTATTAACTTGACCATGAGCATTGTATGAGAGTAATCTTATCCCTGCATTTCCATCAGCAATATTCATCTTTTAATTCTTCTCAAACTGATGGTTATTTTAAATGACTTTATTAAACATTTTAACTTACCCTTTTGGTAATGACTTTTCATATTCTGTCCTTATTTTTATGGGAGTTATTTTTTGTTATTATATGCTTGTTAAAGTTCATCACGTAAATATAAATGCTTTCTTACATTGTGAATATTTTTCTTATTTCTAGTTTGTCAGTTGACTGTCTTGCTATCATTTTTATGTTTCATTTTTTAGAAAGGAATATCTATATACCTATATTTCAGTCTAGCTACTCATCCATCCACTTGTATATATAACCTCTTGTTTCAGTTAAAAAATATTCCCAGCTCCTAGGATTTTAAATATTGTCTATGAAGATTTTTTAAAAATATACTTACGTTTTATAATTTTACATGTAAAATGTTAATATTTCTATAATTTAACATGTAAATTAGAAGGTCCTACTTATTTCCGGAAAACAGTTTGCTGTACTATTCATTGTACTATTGTATTTGTTTGTGTGTATATTTAACTGTATTTTATAATCTCTTCCACTAAAGTATTACTTCATGCCTAGGCAGCATAATTTACTCATGAGAGTTATATTATATATTAATTCAATAAGCCATGATCTCATACATCTTATTTTTCATTTTCTTGATTTTTGATGTTTATCTTTCCATATATACTTGAAGATCATTTTATAGAGCTCAAAAAATTCCATAAAGATTCTAATGGAATTGCAAAAGCTTCTCATTGAAATTATTCTAATTCAATGTAGATCTAACATTTTGATGTTATAAAATATTCTTATAATAAAACAAGATAGATCTTTTTATTTATGCATTATTTTATATATTTAAATGTAATGCTACATTATTCATATAAGTACTATACCTTTCATTAAACTGATCTTTAATAACTTTATATTGGTTGCTTTTATAAATGGAAGCTTCCCATTTCTATCTAAATGTGCTTAATGCTAGCATAGAGAAAATTTAAAAATCATATGATATCAAGTCACTTGCAAACTTTAGTAATTTTATTGGTTTTTACTAGACTCTCGTTTTATGAAGGTGTAATTCTATCATCTAAGAATAAATAATTATATTCTATTCAAGTGCTCACTCCTCTCCTTTACCTGGATTTCTAGAATTGAATTTAGCATTTCACAATTTTTATGTGGTATGGTTCACGGTAAGTTATTTTATTGTATTATGGTCATTTCCATCTATTCTTATTTTGCAACATTTGATTAGGAATAGGCTCTGTATTTTATCAAATGTGTTTTCAGTAGTTATTGACACAATCATATGACTTCTTTCTTTGAAATTAATGCTTTTGAAACCTTTTTGGATTATTGGAATAAATCTGCTTGACATTCTATTTTTTTTATGCACTGCTGGATTTCATGTAATTTTAGATCTTTTACTATAAGTTCATAAAGAACTATGTATTTTTAACATTTTACTAATATGCTTGGCTACAAATATCATAATAAGAAATAATCCTATCATTTTTATAATAATGACATTTAAGTAATTGATGTTTTCTATTTTTCTTTAAAGAGTCTGCTACCAAATGGCAATGGTAATAGCAAACAGCTGCACAAAATTTTTATGTGTTAGGAAAACTTAAACTTGCATATTTAATAATTCATTTGATAATTTTAGTCACCTAATGAATTAAGAAATATTATCTGATTTTTACAAATGGGAAAATCAAGGCAGACAAAGCTTATGTGACTTGCTTATGCTCAAATACCTATTACTTGGTAGAATACATTTGAACATAGGTATTCTGATGTGACAGGCTGGTTTTAGCAGTTAAATTAAACAGCCTCTATCACCCTTGCAATCTTTTTTGTGGTTATTTATTCTATTCAATTTGTTTATTAGTTTTCATATGTTATAGTTTACTAAAAAGCATTGATTTCCCCTAGATTTCATATTTATTGTCATAGTGCTACAGTACTGTTATAAAAATTACTTTACTTTCTTCTTAAGCTTGTGCTATTTTTTTACTGCCAGCTTTCTTTCTAATTGATGAAACTTGTGAAGATTTTATGTCTTGCAAAAGCTAAGTCTTACACTTATTTATCCTTTATTAATTGTTTTGTATTTTACTCATTTAAAAAATATTTATTAGGGTTTTTTTCCAATCAATTTTGGTTGATTTTGTTACATTTCTAGTTTATTAAAACTTTTGTCTTATTTTTTCATCTTTAATAATGAATAAATCTACCCTAAACCAATGTAACGATTTTTTTGTGTGTCAAATATGAACTAAAGTATTCTTACATTGGTTTCCAGAGATACAAAATTTCAGTTTGATTTTGTCTTTGAGCCAAAGATTATCCAGGAGCATTTTAAAATCTGTACTCAGGAGGCTGAGGCAGGAGAATTGCCTGAACCTAGGAGGCGGAGGTTGCGGTGAGCCGAGATCGCGCCATTGCACTCCA
>NW_022437027.1:1293010-1316968 GCF_009761245.1 Sapajus apella
CAAAAAAAAAAAAAAAAAAAAAAAAAAATCTGTAATGAGTGAGTATTTTGGTCGTTCTTCATTCACTTTTCCTACTTTTCCTGGGTCAAAAATGTGACCAGTAAAACTTCCAATTTAAAAAATGTTAAACCTTTGTTCATATCTAAATGTATGATTAAATTATGTGAATATTAAAAATACATAGAAGAAAATATATTCTTCCTATTCAGAGGATAAAATAGTTTGTATATTTCTATTATATCATGTTTGTTGTATATATATATTGTGTGTGTATGTATACATATATATATATATAATTTCCCTATAACTAGTCTGACTAAAATAATGAGTATTAGCCAGATTGTATCTATTGAATGTAAGATTGTATGTAAGATATAAATTGTGTACTTGAAATGTGACTAAACCGAGAGGTAATGTAAACTCTGCAAAGGATCTTAGAGATTTAGTATAAAAAGAATATAAAATACTTATTTAAATAATTTTATATTAATTGCTAAAATGATAATATTTTGGATATAATGAGTTAAATATATTATTAAAATTAATCTCATCTATTTCTTTTTAATTATTTTAATGTGGCTACTAGAATATCAAAAATTACATATTGGCTTGCATTTTGTATTGAACAACATTGCTCTGTAATACTAATTATTTTTTCTCTACTAATCTGTCCATAAAAAATTGTATTGACATCTTTCTTCTCCTGTAATATCTTTCAAGTACCTCTTCCTTGTCGTATAGTTTATGATTTCTATATTTGGTAGCTTTTATAAACCATATGTAGGTTTATGACTATATCACTTGATAAACTGTGACATTTTTCTTCATTTGATATCTGATTTTAACTTTAAATTCTATTTGATCTTGCCACTCCTTTTTTTGTGTTGTTGTTTTGGTATTTGCATGGTTACTCCTTAACATAACTTTATTTTGGTCACTGGGTTTACTAGATATTTTACACATTATAGGTTTTATTTTTAATTCAGTCTTACAGTCTCTTTTCCAAAGAAGAAAATTCACAAGTCAATATTTAACATAAAAACTGGTATGGTTTCAAACATCCATCTCACTTTATGCTGTACATGTATTTTATGTTTTTCTTTACTTCTCCTTCAGTTTTATTTATGAGGCTTGATCATGCATGCTCAATTTTTCCTTTGTTAATTTAAAAATTCTACTGGCATTTTCATTTAACAACAAATTATTTTATAATTTATAATCTTAACAATTACTTTATTTCTCTGCTATTATATCAAAGCAACATACAAACCATAAGTCTTTATCAAGGTGATCTGTTTTCCTACTGCTCCTTCCTCTGCCACTAAGAGATAATATTTAAAGAATTTTTTCCCTCTTTGTTACCTAATCACATGACAATTTCAAGAGAACTTTAAGAGAACATTAGAAAAACGTGTCTTTGTCCCTGCTACTGCTAACTTTGGCCGAGGTCACTTAAATGTTTGGTTCTGGACCATTATTAGTTTTTTTCCCCACTGTAGGTTTCTTATTTTTCCATCTTTGTATGATATATTCTAGTTCATTCTGTCATTAACCATTTAACTATTTTTATTTATTTATTTTACTTTAAATTCTGGGGTACATGTGCAGATCCTGCAGGTTTGTTACATAGGTATACACGTGCCCTGATGGTGGTTTGCTGCATCCATCACCCCGTTATCTACATTAGGTATTTCTCCTAATGCTATCCCTCCCCAATCCCCCTAACCCCTGCTATTATTCCCCTAGTCCCCACCCTCCAGGTCCCAGTGTGTGATGTTCCACTCCCTGTGTCCATGTGTTCTCATTGTTCAACATCCACTTACGAGTGAGAACATGCAGTGTTTGGTTTTCTGCTCTGTGTCAGTTTGCTGAGAATGATGGTTTCGTTTCATCCACGTCCCTGCAAAGGAGACAGACTCATCCTTTTTATGGTGCATAGTATTCCATGTTGTATATGTGCTACATTTTCTTTATCCAGTCTATCACTGATGGGTATTTGGGATGGTTCCAAGTCTTTGCTATCATGAACAGTGCCACAATGAACATATGTGCACATTTGTCTTTATAATAGAATGATTTATAATCCTCTGGGTACATACTGAGTAATGGGATTGCTAGGTCAGATGTTATTTCTAGATCTAGATCCTTGAGGATCGCCACACTGTCTTCCGCAATGGTTGAACTAATTTACACTCTTACCAACAGGTTAAAGCATTCCTATTTCTCCACATCCTCTCCAGCATCTGTTGTCTTCTGATTTTTTAATGATCACCATTCTAACTGGCATGAGGTGATATCTCAATGTAGTTTTGATTTGCATTTCTCTAATGACCAGTGATGATGAGCTTTTTTCATGTTTGTTAGCTTCATATATGTCTTCTTTTGAAAAGTGTCTGTTCATATCCTTTGCCCACTTTTGAATGTTTTTTTTTTTTCTTTTTCCTTGTAAATCTGTTTTGGTTCTTTGTAGATTCTCGATATTAACCCTTTGTCAGATGGATAGATTGTAAAAATTTTTTCCCATTCTGTTCGTTTCTGGTTCACTCTATTGATAGTTTCTTTTGCTGGTTTTATGGCATTGGGCCTCAAGTTTAAATCTTTAATCCATCTAGAGTTAATTTTTGTATAAAGTGTAAGGAAAGGATCCAGTTTCAACTTTCTGCATATGGCTAGCCAGTTTTCCCAACTCATTTATTAAATAGGGAATCCTTTCCCCATTGCTTGTTTTTGTCAGGTTTGTCAAAGATCAGATGGTTGTAGTTGTGCGACATTCTTTCTGAGGCCTCTGTTCTGTTCCATTGGTTTATATCTCTGTTTTGGTACCAGTACCATGCTGTTTTGATTACAGTAGCCTTGTAATATGGTTTGAAGTCAGGTAGTGTGATGCATCTGATCTTTGACAGACCTGATTTTGCTTAGGATTGTCTTGGCTATGCAGGCTCTTTTTTGGTTCCATATGAAGTTTAATGTGGTTTTTTCCAATTTTGTGAAGAAGGTCAATGGTAGCTTGATGGTGATAGCATTGAATCTACAAATTACTTTGGGCAGTATGGCCATTTTCACAATATTGATTCTTCCTAACCATGAGCATGGAATGTTTTTACATCTGTTTGTGTCCTCTCTTATTTACTTGAGAAGTGGTTTGTGGTTCTTTTTAAAGGGGTCCTTCACATCCTTTGTTAGTTGTATTCATATTTTATTCTCTTTGCAGCAATTGTGAATGGGAGTTCACTCATGATTTGGCTCTCTGTTGGTCTATTATTGGTGTATAGGAATGCTTGTGATTTTTGCACATCGACTTTGTATCCCGAGACTTTGTTGAAGTTGCTTATCAGCTTAAGGGGGTTTTGGGCTGAGACAATGGGGTTTTCTAAATATACAACCATGTCATCTACAAACAGGGACAATTTGACATCCTCTCTTCCTATTTGAATACCCTTTATTTCTTTCTCTTGCCTGATGGTCTAGCCAGAACTTCCAATACTATGTTGAATAGGAGTGATAAGAAGGCATCATTGTCTAGTGCCAGTTTTCAAAGGGAATGTTTCCAGTTTTTGCCCATTCAGTATGATATTGGCTGTGGGTTTGTCATAAATAGCTCATGTTATTTTGAGATACAATCCATTACAATCCATCGATAATAAAGGGCTGTTGAATTTTGTCAAAGGCCTTCTCTGCATCTATTGAGATAATCATGTAGTTTTTGATTCTGTTTATGTGATGGATTACGTTTATAGATTTGTGGATGTTTTCTAGATTTAACTATTAATATATACATTACAAGGTTTATTCCTTGACACCGTTCTTTATTCTTCAACTTTGCCTCTCTTGGGATCCCAGAACTACTGCTACCTTTGTGAGCTGTGTTTTTGTCCTCAGGTGTATAATATTGCCTCCTGCTATCTGCTTTTTTTTCTTCTGTTTATCATCTTTCCTCCATTTTCTTCATCATTCCCATACCTTTTTAGAGTTGTTCTTCTTTTAGTTAAATTTTCATTTTGGTTTCCCATGCCATAATCATACACACACACCATAGTCTAGTCTTTCTCTCTCTCTCTCTCTCTCTCCATATATATATATATGTCATATATATATATATATATATATATATATATGGCTCACATGAACGGAACCCCAACTATCATAAGGGAACTCACCCTAGTCCTGGCTTCTGTCTTTCCAATATTGGAGCTCTGATGGGTTCAACATAGTCTATATATATATTTGTCAAATATATACAAATAAATATATATGTTAGTCAAATATATAATATAGTATTTGTGGAAAGGGGTGTGTGTGTGTGTGTGTGTGTGTGTGTGTGTGTGTGTGTGTGTGTTTAATTCATTTCCTAATATTTCTTAATTCAAATTACATCAGTTTTTATCCCAAGATATATTTAATACTCATTTAGTCTTTATAAGCTCTGCTTTGTTTAAGTTGCTTTATGTCTCCTCTAGTAGTTCCAGTTGTCTACCTACCAGTAGATAATCTGTGTACTTTCCCCCTCTCAACCAGTAGTGAGTGACCCAGTAGGTAAAATAATTGTCTCCTGTCCAAGTGCAGGATGAAGCCTCTCCATTGCCACATTCTTTTGGATGAAACTGCTCATGTAGTCTCCAGCCTTACTGACAGCAAGAAGTCAGACTAACTATGCAATTGAATATGATTTATTGGAACCAAAGAGATGTCCAGGTCCTCACAATTTATAATGTCACAGGGCATAGACTCCCTTCTCCTTGAGTGACCTCAGAACCCCATAGGACAAATATTTCTATGGGCTCTACAGTGATCTGATCCTCAACCCAGATATCTCTGCCTCTGGCCCTCAAGCACTGCCTCTAGTAGAGAGAATACATAGCTTATTTAAGTCTCTCTGCCTAAGCTGGTAGAGTTTTGGGCTCTACCTCAGGCTCACCTGCCTGATGACTGTCATATTTTCTCTACTTGGGAGATATTTGTGGTGGTTAGATTGGCACTTAAAGGTATGGACAACAGAAACATATCTCAGCAGCATATAGTCCTTTGTTCTGTTTCAAGACTATCTATTAATGTACCAATAATAGATAAGTTTAAAAACAATACATAGTATTTTATATAACAGATAGAACAAGTCCCGTCCCATTATTCATCTTTCATTTTTCAATATATCTTAAATTTTAAAAAAATACAAAATCAAACTCTCTGAAGCCAGTACAGAGATTCAGGACACTTTCTCATTGGAATCCCGACCCCATGCATAGTACAATTTGATTAGGAGGAGATCTCCTAACTCCTAGCTTCTTCCAGAGAAGTTTAGCTCACATGTACAGAACTCCAACTATTCTAAGGGGACTCATCCTAGGACTGGCTTCTGTTTTTCCAATCTTGGAGCTCTGATGGGTTCAACATAATCTAGCTACCTAGGGAGAATAACAATAGCAGCCTGGACTGTTAAATGCTATAACTTTTCCCCCCTATCAAACATGAAATTAGCAGATAAAAATTCCCAGCTCTCAGCTTTCCTCTGAGAGAAAAAAATTTGATCAGTAAGTGTAATGCCCCAACTTTTCCAGGACTTCCCAAGAACTTGCACCTTTCCTGACAGCCTTGAATTTTGATGGGTTTGGCACAGTCTAGCTGTCTGAGAGAGGAAAGGGATAGCAATTTATACTGGTAGACACCTTAGCTCTACCTTCCAGCACAGCATAGAGTAAACCATAGTATCCTGCTTCTCCCTAGGAAGGGAGAGAGTTAGGCCAGACATCAAATACCACAACTTTTTTTGGGGACTGGCTTCTGATTTGCCTGCCTCAGAGTACTAGTGGGACTTGGTATAATCTGTCCCCCTGGGAGAAAGTGAGTACAAGGACAGAGATTTGGAAAGGCAGTCACCATAGACCTTCCATTCCTGGTTTAGCACAGGCCAAGCAGATGAAAATTCCTAGCTCCCAGCTTCTCACTGGAAAGGAAATTAGTTAGATAGAACATCTAACAATTTCATTTTTCTGGATACCATCCAAGGAATAGGCTTTAGTCTTGTTTATCTCAGTGCACTTATAAGCCCTGGAATACTCAAGATGCCTGAGGGTTACAAAGAACAAAGAAATGGGGTTGACTCTCAAGAAAGTTTTAAAGAACATAAGACTCTCTGGCTGGGGCAGTTAGTGGTGGTCTTATTCTATATGAAGCCAGTCCATGAAGACTAGGAGAAGTGGTTGCTTTGTCTAATGTGTAGATATAACTGCACTAGGAGAGGTGGCCGCTTTGTCTAATGTGCAGAAATAAACATACTAAAGAAGAATCAGGCAAACCTGTTCCAAGCAAAGGAACAACATAAACCTCCAGGAACTGAACCTAATAAGATGAAGTTATTTAACTATTAATAAAAGTAAATTCAAAATAATTGTCATAAAGATACTCATCAAAGTCAGGAAACAGTGCAAGAAAAAAGTGAGAACTTCAACAAAGAAATACAAATTATAAAGTTGTAGCAAAACAAATTCACAGAGCTGAAGAACACAATAAATGAACTAAAAAATTAACCAGAGGCTTCCACAGATGGCTAGATTAAGCAGAGGAAAAGATTAGCAAACTCAAAGACAGAACACTAAAAGTAATTCAGTCAAAGGAGCAAAAAGAATAAAAAAAATTTAAAAGGATGAAGAAAGCTTAAGGGGCTTATGAGACACTGTCAAGCATTCCAGTTTATGCATTTTAGGAATACTATGAGAAGAGAGACAGTGAGAAAGAATAAGAAGTCATATTCAAATAAATAATGGCTGAAAAGTTCCCAAATCTGAGGAAAAAATGAAGTTATAGATATAAGAAGCCCTAAAAAAAATTAAATTAACCCAAACAAATCTACACCAAAATGCGTTGTAAACAAATTGTCAAAAAAAAAATAAGGCAAAAAGAATATTTGAAGCATCAAGAGAAAATTGTCTTACTGCATATAAGGAAATCTCTACAAGTCTGTAAGATTTTTCAGCAGAAACCTCACAAGCCAGAAGAGACTGGGCTAGTATAGTCAAAGTACTAAAAGGAAAAGAACCTGGTAATTAAGAATAAAATTCCTAGCAAAATGTCCAAAAACCAAGGAGAGATAAAGACATTTCTAGACAAATAAAAAAGCTTATATAATTCATCACTGTTTGACCTAACTTTACAAGAAATTCTAACGGAAGTTCTTCAAGTTGAAATAAAAGGATACTAAATAGCAACATGATAGCATAAGAATGTATGGAAATCATTGGTAAAGGTAAATATGTAGACAATTACAAAATATTGTATTACTGTAATGGTGACAGGTTGATCACCTTTAGTTCCAGTATAAAAGTTAAGACAAAAGTACTGAAAATAATAACAAAAATACATTAAAACATACACAATATGAAGAGAAGTAAATTGTGATAACTATAACAAAGTGTTGGAGGAGAGAGGAGTTATTGTGTATGATTAAATGTAAGTTATTAGTTTAAAATAGATTATTATAACAAATTTTATGTAAACCACAAGGTATCTACAAAAAATATTTATAGTAGTTACATTTAAAAAAAAAAAAGGAATCAAAGCCTATCAATACAAAAGTTAAAAAAAAAATAAGGGAAGAGAGGAAGAAAGGGAAAGCAGAATAAAGAACTATAAGACGAATAGAAAGTTAATTAAAAAAATGATGATAGTAAATCCTTCTCTATCAGTAATTACTTTAAATGTGTTAATATATTACACTTCTCAATCTAAAGACATAGAACGGATGAATGAATTAAAAAGTCAAAACACGGTTCAACTATTTGCTGTTCTCAAGAAACTCACTTTAAGGACATATATAGGCTGAAATTGAGGGGATGGAAGAAAAAATGCCATGCAAAGTGTAACCAGAGAAGAAAAGGGAACATTAAATTTACATCAGAAAAAAATACACTTAACTGAAAAAACTGTTATAGACAAAGAGAGTATTATATAATAATCAAAAGGTCAATACACTGGGAAATATAAGAATTACAGTTATATATACACCTAACATCAGATCACCTAACTGTATAAAGCAAACACTGACCAAACTGAAGGGAAAAATACACAGCTATATAATAATAGCAGGATAATTCAATATCTCACTTTCAGAACTGGATAGAACATCCAGACAAAATATCAATAAGGAAACAGAGAACCTGAACAATACTACAGGTCACATGGATCTAACAGACATATGCAGATTATCCCACCAAACAGTAATAGAATAAACAATTTTTTCAAGTGCGCATAGAAGTATAGGATAGTTTACGTGTTATATCATAAAAAAGTCTTTAAAAAGTTAAGAAGACTGAAATTATACCAAGCATCTATTCTGACCACAATGGAATAAAACCAGAAATCAGTAACAGAAGGATTCATGGAAAATTTACAAATATGTGGAAATTAAATAACATCCTAGAACAACCTTTGGGTCAAAGAAGAAATTAAAAAGGAAATTAGAAAATACTTCAAGACAAATGAAAACAAAAGCACAACATACCAAACCTTATGCGATGCAGCAAAATACTAAGGGAAGTTTACAGTAATAAATGCCTGTATTAAAAAAGAAGATCTCAACTAAACAAGCTACCCTTGAACCTCAAAGATCTAATGAAGAACAAATTAAACCCAAAATTAGCAGAAAAATAAATAGCAAATATTACATAAGAATAAAAAGTACAAAAACAATAGGAAATGTCAACAAAACTATAAGTTGAATTTTTGAAATGATAAACAAAATTGATAAATCCTTACCTAGATTAAATAAGAAAAAAAGACAGAAGATTCAAATAAAAGAAAAAATTGTAACTGATACCACAGAAATTGAAAAATCATAAGACAACTATAAACAATTTATCCCAACACTCTATATAGTGTACAATAAAGGAATATATTTCTAGAGACATACAACCTATCCAGACTGAATCATGAAGAAACAGAAAGAAATTTGAACAGATCTATAAGTAATACAGTGGTTGAATCCATAATTTAAAAATCTCCCACTAAAGAAAAGCCAAGAAAAAATGGCTTCACTGATGAATTCTAACAAACAATTAAAGAACACATGGTAACCTTTTTTTAAATTATTTCACAAAATTGAAGAGAAACACTTCCAAACTCATTTTATGGGATCAACATTACCATGATATCAAAGTCAGATGATACTACAAAAAAATAAAACTGCAGATCAATGATTATTGATGCAAAACATACAAAGTACAAATAAACTGAATCCAATAGCTCAATAAAAGGATTATACACCATGACCAAGTTTGTTTTTATTCCTGAGATGCAAGGATGGCTCGACATTCAAAAATTAATGTTATATATCACATTAAAGAATAAAAGGTAAAAAAATCACATGATAATTTAAGTAGATGCAGAAAAAGCATTTGGCAAAATTAAATTCCCTTTCATAATACAACACCCTCAATAAACTAGGAATAGCTGGGCTGTGTGGCTCACGTCTGTAATCCAAGCACTTTGAGAGGCTGAGGTGGGCAGATCACTTTAGCTCAGGAGTTCAAGACCCAGCTGGGCCTCCAACTCCAAAGCTCAAGCAATCTGCTCACTGTTATTTTTGGTAGAGATGGCAAAACATCATCTCTACCAAAACTAAAACAAATTAGCTGGGTATGGTGGCATGCACATGGGTTCCCAGATACTCAGGAAGCTGATGTGGGAAGATCGCTTGAGCCCAGGAGGCTGCGGTTGCAGTGAGCAGAGATCATGCCACTGCACTCTAGCCTGAGCGACAGAGTGAGGCCCTTATCTCAAAACATAATAAACTAGGAATAGAAGGAAAGTATCTCAATATAATAAAGACCACATATGACACGCCCACAGCTAACATCATACCAACATAATGGCAAAAATTTGAAAACTTTCTCTCTCCAATCCAGAACTTAGCAAGAAGAGAGAAGAGTTATTGTGTGTGATTAAGTTTAAGTTATCAGTTTCTATTCAACACAGTACTGGAATTTCTAGTGAGCAATTAGGTGAAATAATACAATAAAAGGCATCCAAATGAAAAAGAAAAATGTTAAAGTGTTTCTATTTGCTGATAACATGATCTTTTTCAGAGAAAACATGAAAGATTCCACCAAAAAAAGGTTAGAATAAAAAAAAATCAGTAAAGTTATAGGATACAAATCAACACATAAAAATTAATAATATTATTTTAATTAGAAATATAATCTAATTTATAATTTAGTGCTATTGTAAATGAGACTATTTTCTAAATTTTTGAAGAAATTAGAAAACACTAATGAGGCAAAACACTTATATGATGAAAACTACAAAACATTTTGAAGGAAAATTTAAAATATACAAATTGAAAGGCATCTCGTATTCATAAATGAAAACAATTGTTATTGCTATAATACCCATACCACTCAGAGCAATCTATATACTGAGTGTAATCTCTATTAAAATTCAAATGATAGTTTTTACAGAAATGCAAAAAGCAATCCTAAAATTCATATGAAACCACAAAAATACCACAAATAGCCCAATCAATCTTGGGCAAAAAGAACAAAGCAACAATAATCAAAACATTGTGGTACTGGCATAAAACCAGAAATGTAAATCAGTGGAAGAAAATAGAGAGGCTAGATATAAATTTATGCATTTATGGTCAATTAATTTTTCATAAAGGTGTGATATGTTCTTTATTCAATCTGCTATATGATGGTATAGCTGGATGCAAAATATAAATTTGCTACTTGATAAAATACATATAAATTACATTCTTTTAGAAGAAATGGAATATTTATCCTTTTTAAATGTTCTTTTACTAAACCAGACTCATCTGAAACCAGACATTTGTATTTGATGAACTATCAAAGATGGGAATATGTTAAATGTAAAACCAGCAGTTTTTTTAAAAAATATATTCCTTTTAAGGCCTTGGCTCCAACCTCTTGCTCAAGCACTTGCCACTGCTCAGCCCCGGAGGAAAACATTTCTCACTAAGAACTGTCTCTAATTAAGGCAATCAAATCTCATTTGCCTGAAGTATCCTGGATCTAGAGTTAGTCCTGGAAAGTATTATGGCCATTAGTATATTAAGTTATAAATAACTAGAATGCAACTAGACTGATAAAGGCTATGATTGAAGCAAATCAGAAATACAATTGAAGTAAAATAATGAACCCAGAAGACCTTCACATCTTTTCTGGATTCTAAGAAACTAAAATTTGGGATCAATTAATTGACTTTCTTTGTAGCTGCTATAAATTAAGCCTATGTACATTACATTTACAAATATAGCTATTTGTATTACATTTTTTTCTCATATTTAAACTCCTTTTGGAATGCTGTAAAGAAAAATATAGCTCAAAGTGGCATATCCAAATAAACTCATTTTTAGCATGGAATCCTGTGAAAAAAAGAAATATACAACTTGGTAATGGCATTCACCATTACAGTGTAAAAAGCTTTTTGAATCTGTGCATCATAATACATCCTTGGCTCAGGTATCAGATAAATCAGTTCATATAGAATTGTAATATTTTTCAGCACTTTGTATTCCTAAGTCACTAGCTGAATTCTAAAAAGTTAAATCTAGCCGCATTCTAAAGAATACACTAATACATCTTTCCTAAATTTGATTATGCAAACATGCCATTTCATATTTGTATTTATTAAATTACTATTTTATTCAAAAAGGAAAAGTATTTTTAAGATAAAATATTTCTGTGTTTGCGGTTGTCTTTCTTAAAAACTAACAGTATCTCTTTGAATACTTAATTGAGGCCAATACACTGTACATTGGAAGTAATCAATAAACACTTATTATCCTTCATGATACTACTGCTACTGATGGATTATAGGTGGCCTATGATGTAGTATTTCTTTCTTTCTTTTCTTTTCTTTTTTTTTTTTTTTTTGAGATGGATTCTCACTCTATTGCCAGGTTGCAGGGCAGTACCATGATCTAGGCTCACTGCAACCTCCACCTCCCAGATTCAAGCAATTCTCCTGCCTCAGCCTCCTGAGTAGCTGGAATTACAGGTATCTGCCACAATGCCCAGTTAATTTTTATATTTTTAGTAGAGACCAGGTCTCGCCATGTTGGCCAGAATGATCTCAATCTCTTGACTTTGTGATCTGCCCGCCTTGGCCTCCCATAGTGTTTCTTTTATAAGTGGTAGACAGCTTCTGAATGATTCTCAGTGATCCCTGTTTCCTGATATTCATATTCTATGTAATCCCCTCTCTTTGTGTATAGGCTGGTACGTGTAACTCTCCTAATAATAGAATATGAAAAAAAAGTGATGGGTTGTCACATCAGAGTTCAAATCATAAGAGATTATTTACTTGCTCACACTCTGAAGTGCAAGCTATCATGCTATGAGCTAACATATGGGGAAGCCCAGAAGGCAATGAATTGAGGAATTCCTCCAATCATCAATCATCCAAGAACTGAGGTCAACAGTCCAACAAGCCAAAAGAAGTGCCAATTGGCATGCAAGCAGCACTTTTCACAGCTGAGTCTTGATTACAGCTCTGTGACAGACCCGAAAGCAGAGGGCCATAGTAACTCATATCTCTATTCCTGGCCCACAGTAAACTTTGTAGATAATAAATCTGTGTTGTTTTAGGCCACAAAGTTTTGAGACAATATATTTTGCTACAATAGATAACCTTTCAGTAGAATCTTTATACTATAGTGGAAGCTCCAAAGCCCCATAGCATAACTGCATTACCAATTAACTATATTGGTGGGTGCCAAAGTGTTTTTAAAAATTAAAGCCAAAGTAAGGTTTTAAAATACATATTCAAGTTTCATTTTAGATACTGGGAGTACATGTGCAGATTTGTTACATGGGAATATTGCACAATGCTGGGTTTTGAAGTACAAACCTCACCACCCTGGTAGTAAGCATAGTACCCAATAGGTAGCTTTTTTTAACCCAACCACCTCCCTCCATCTTCTAGTAGTCCCTATTGTCTTTTTTCCCCATATATATGTCCATTTGTGCTCGATGCTCAACTCCCACTTACAAGTGAAAACATGCAGTATTTGGTTTTCTGTTCCTGCATTAATTTGCTTAGGAATATACCCTTCACCTATGTTGCTGCAAGGTGTAGGGTCTAGCCCTACAGGGTCCTTTGAGCCCCTTTCTGCTGGTGTGGAGATGAGAAACTGTGGAACTAAAAGGGAGAAAATACAGAGATAAAGAGAGTTTGGGCCCCAGGGTCCACTGCCAACCGAAGTGCGGAGTCTGGCAGTAGCCCAAGTGCCTAGATGCTCTGACTTAAATTGAGTACAAAGCTGGGGGCAGGGTAGATAGGGTGTGGTCTTGGTGGTCGGTGATAGGGTCAGTACATCACGTGTCATATAGGTAGGGGCCCAAGACATTCAGGTAGCTGAGATAAGGTAAGGAGCATAATGCGTCAGCACTTTTCCATACTTGTTAAGAAAGAACAAAGACATTAAGATTTATATTACTTTTACTGATTATCTCTTCTAAGAAAAAAGGAACCAGGTGCAGAAGCAGAACATGAGAGTGGACATGGAACGTGACCACTGAAACACAGCATCACTTAGAGACAAGTAAGCCCCCGGATGTCTGCGGGTCTACCTGACAGCCATCAGGCCTATAGCAACAGCTTAGAAGAACAGAGTTTTCTCCTAACCATCCTGCCCACCACCAAACCCCCTAAGAAGGAGACATCTTGGCCACCTTGGACGTCTCCTTCCCTAGCTGGCTAAACAGCAGGCGCTTTCCCAGTGCTAGCACTGCTGCACCTGCCTAGGCGCCCTCCAGCAGCCCTCACATGGGCAAGACAGAGGGCTTAAAGCATCCTGACTTAGGGTCATTCCTTTCACAGTGTCGCCCCAGGTTCACACTTCAAGGCCTGAAAGGTATTAGTAAAATAATTAGGATCACCTATGAATAACTAAGATCTGTGAATAACTATTAACAATTATGATTATATTTCTAGTTCATTGAGACTTTCTTATTCATTATTTATACAGAAATATGCTGAGCCTTCTGGCTCCTCCCTCAGCAATTATGGGTCTCCCCACTACAGCAAGGGACATAATTTTGTTCTGTATTATTGCTGCATAGTATTCCATGGTATACATTTACACATTTTCTTTATCTAACCTATCATTGATGGGCACCCACATTGATTACATGTCTTTGTTATTCTGAATAGCACAGCAATGTGCATGCAAATGAATGTATCTTTTTTGGTAGCATGTTTTCTTTTCTTTTGGGTATATATTCAGCAAAATATTACTATTAAATTAGTGTATATAAATATTTTACATATATACATACAAAAATGCACATGGGTTGTTTTAATTGTTTTAAATTAATCTCTAGAAAATAATTGGAGATGAGGAAACACCTAAAAATAATTCAAAAACTCTATCTTATTAAGCGGTTGTGTGTTTTGACTTTTACTTTTTAAAGACTGCCTTGAAAAATTAGAGCTGCTACATTTCTACGGAAACTATTCCAAAAAATTGCGGAGGGTCTTTTCCCCAGCTCATTCTATGAGGCCAGAATTCTCTTGATACCAAAACCCGTCAGAGAAACAACAAAAAAAGAAAACTTCAGGATAGTATCCTTAATAAACATCGATGTAAAAATCTCTCAACAAAATAGTTGCAAACTGAATCCATGAGCACATCAAAAAGCAAATCCACTATGATCAAGTAGGCTTCATTTTCAGAATACAACGTTGGTTCAAAATATGCAAATCAATAAATGTGATTCATCACATAAACAGAACTAAAAACGAAAAACACGTGATTATCTCAATAGAGAAATAAAAAGTTCCTGATAAAACTAAACACCCTTTCATGTTAAAAAATATCAATGAACTAGGTTATTGAAAGAATATAGCTCAAAATAATAAAAGCCTTGTATGATAAACCCACAGCCAACATGATACTGATGGGCAAAAGCTGGTAACATCTCCCCTTGAAAACTGGCACAAGACAAGGATGCCCTCTCTCACCACTTCTATTCAACATAGTATTGGAAGTCCTGGCCAGAACAATCAGGAAAGATAAAGAAATAAATGGCATCCAAATAGGAAGACAGCAAATCTATTTGCAGATGACATGATTCTATATCTAGAAAACCCCCCAGTCTCAGCCCAAAAGTTCTTCAGCTGATAAACAACTTCGGCAAAGTTATGTCTTTACAAAATCAATGTATGAAAATCACCAGCATTCCTATATACCAATAACAGCCAAACTGAGAGCCAAATCAGAAAGACATCCCATTCATAATTGCCACAAACAGAAAAAAACTACCTATGAAACAGCTAACCAAGGAGGTGAAAGATCTCTACAATGAGAATTATGAAACATTGCTCAAAAAAATTGGAGAAGACACAAACATATGGAAAAACATCCCATGTTCATGGATAAGAATAATCAATATTATTAAAATGGCTATACAACCCATAGTATTGTACAGGCTCTACACTATTCCTATCAAATTACCAATGACATTCTTCACAGAACTGGAAAAAATATTTTAAAATTCATATGAAATCAAAAAAAGAAGACATCCATGCAGCCAACAAGCACATGAAAAAAATCTTAGTATCACTGACCATTAGAAAAATTCAAATCAGAATCACAATGAGATACTATCTCATACCATTCAGAATGGCTACTATTTAAAAGTCAAAAAGTACTAGATGCTGGTGAGATTGCAGAGAAAAGGGAAAACTTATATATTGTTGGTGGGAGCGTAAATTAGTTCAACCATTGTGGAAAGCATCATGGTGATTCGTCAAAGAGCTAAAATCAGAATATTCAACCCAGCAATCCTATTATCAGGTACACATTAGAGGAATACAAATCATTCTGCCATAAAGACATGCATGCAAATGTTCATTATAGCACTATACACAATAGCAAAGACATAGAATCAACCTAAATGCCCAGCAATACAGATTGGATAAAGAAAATATGGTGCATATACACCATGGAATACTATGAAGCCATAAAAAGAATGAGATTATGTCTTTTACTGAAACATGGATGGATGGTGGCAGAGGCTATTAGCAAAGTAACATAGGAACAGAAAAACAAATATTGCATGTTCTTACTTATAAGTGGGAACTAAATGATAAGAAGTTATGTAAATAAAGAAGGAAACAAAAGACACTGGGGTCTACTTGATGGGGGAGGGTAGGAGGAGAGAGAGGAACAGAAAAGGTAACTATTGGGTACTGGGCTTCATATCTGGGCGATGACACAATATGTACAACAAACTTCCATGATACATGTTTACCTATGTAGCAAACCTTTACATGTACTCCCCAAAACTGAAATAAAAGTAAAAAAAGAAAAAATGGAGAACTACCTGTGAGAGCAAACTCTTGCACTTAAAGTGTGCTTGATCCTATTCTTCTTATGCAGACAATAGTGGAAACTTTGTGTACAAAACAGCAGACTACATCTTAAAATTATTGTGAGGAGTTTTTGTACTGTGTGACAAGATAAAAGGGTATCAGGTTGTTTATTGCAGAATGTCTCCTTTAGGGTTTTAGCCAAAGTCTTCATATGTTCTTATATTCAAGTAGCATATTCAGCTTGGCATGAAAGAAGTCTCCCTCTAGCTGGGTGCTGCCTTTTTTTTTTTCTTTTCTGAGTGTAATTTTTAATTTTATTATTATTAGTAAAGTTCTGGGGTACATGTGCAGAACGTGCAGGTTTGTTATATAGGTATACACATGCCATGGTGAATTTTTATACTTAGATTTATAACCCATTTTGATATTCTAAGAAAAAAATTATTTATAGAATTTACTTACTGTTACTCAGAAAAGGTAAGTGACTTTTTGTTGTTGGGGCAGTGAGTATACAATAAGAGAGATCAGTACACCTGGAAAAAAAATGGGGGAAATGTCAATGCAGTGGGAGTTAGAACAAACCTTGAAGTATGAGGGGAATTTGGATTGTAAGGAAGAGAAAAGGCCTCCAAGCAGTGTCAAGAAATGCAAAGAAGTGGTAGATTTATTTTTATCATAGGAATAGAGTTGAAAGCAAAGGGCTAAATGGGCTCACTTTAGCAATCATGAGAAGAGAAACTTTACTTAATAATATCCCATATTTAAAGGCCTTTCTTTGATAAAGCCCTTTCATAGTGGTAGATCATTTTATTTTCATTAATAGCTGAGTTGGGCAAGTGATATCTCCAATTAACAGAGAATAGCTAAAGATCCAGATTTTATAAATTATTGATTTATCATATAATTAATTCATTAATCATTTTCTACTTTCTTTTGATGTAAGTGATTATTCCTATGAATTTTCCTCTTAGTACTGCTTTTGCTATATCTCATAGGTTTTGGTATTTGGAATTTTCATTTTCATTTGACTCAATAAATTTTAAAATTTCCTTCTTCAGTTCTTCACTGACCCCTGGTCATTTGGGAGCATACTGTTTAATTTCCAAGCATTTGTAAAGTTTCCAAAGTTCCTCTTCTTACTGAATTCTGGTTTTAGTCTATTGAGGTCAAAGAAGATATTTGATATGGTTTTAGTTTTTTCAAATTTATTTATTTATTATCTGTTGTTTATTTATGTAGTAATTTATTGAGACATGTTATCACTCTGCTGCCCAGGATGGAGTGCAGTGGCGCAATCATGGCTCACTGCAGCCTTGATCTCTTAGGCTCAAGAGATGCTCCTGCCTTAGCTTCTCAAGTAACTGGGACTACAGGCACATGCCACCAAACCTCACTAATTTTTAATTTTTTAGAGATGGGGGTCTCATTATGTCATCCATGCTAGTCTCAAGCTCTTGAACTCCTGTGATCCTCCCACCTCGACCTCTCAAAGTGCTGGGATTACAGGTGAAAACCACCATGCACCCAGCCTGAGATTTTAAAGGTTTGTTTTATGAACTAACACATGGTCTATAATTGAGAATGTTCCATGTATTGAGAAAAAGAATAGGTATTCTATAGCTGTTGGATAAAATTTTCTGTAAATATCTATCAGGGCCATTTGGTTTATACTGCAAATTAAGTCTGATGTTTCTTTGTTGATTTACTATCTGGATTATCTGTCCAACACTAAAAATGGGGCGATGAAGTTTCCAGCTATTATCATGTTGAAGTCTATCTATTTTTTCCAGTTCTGATAATATTTGTTTCTTATATGTGGGTGCTCCAGTGTTGGACACATATATATTTATAATTGTTATATCTTCTTGCTGAACTGACACCTTTTTCAATATATAATGACCTTCTTTGTCTCTTTTTTCTTGAAATATATTCTATGTAATAAATTATAGCTACTCTTGCCCTTTCTTTTAGTTTTCATTTGTGTGGAATATTTATTTGCATGCCTTTATTTTCCATTTATGGGTGTCTTTATAGGTGACATATATTTCTTGTAAGCAGCAGATAGTTGGGATTGGTGTTTTAATCCATTTAGCCACACTATGTCTTTTGATTGAATAATTTAGTCCATTTACATTCCACAAAATTAGAGCAGCACACCAGAAATATGAGTAACTCAGTTTCAATGGGGTGGAGTAGCTGAGCACTGGACAGAACCTCAAATATGCAGTTTCCAGTTAGATCTCTGCCCTTTAACATCACTCCAAATGGGACTCACTGTACAACATATCTCAGCATTTTCAGGTACTAGCAAGGGAAATTTTAAATGAATACATATTATATTTAGTATAACCTTGTTAGCATTTTTCATATTGTTTGCTAAATTTTAATTTGTATTTCATTAAAACCCTTAGTCCTTTTTAAAATTAGAACCTCCCTAGTTTGGAAGATAAATTAATGAAAGAAATAGAATAGTTTTCAAAGTGATCAGTACATATAAGAGAGGTTTGCATTCCTTTTTATCCTTCTAGACAGTGAACTCAGTAAAGAGAGAAATACTGTGAAGCTCAGTAAAAAGAGAAAGTTTCTTAAAACTAACAAGGGTTAGGAACTCTCTATAATCCCTCTCCATCTTGGAATCTAAATGGCAGAGGTCAAGTCCAGCATTTGGAAAAAGAAATAAAACATACTCCTCTTACATATGAGAAGGTGAAAGAACTGATATATAGAGAGAAGTGTATTCGAGTGGGAGGGCATATTTGTGAGTGGATTATTTTGGATGGTACTGTATGCAAAGTCAGCAACCTTCATTTCATGGACTTAAAAAAATCCACAATGACGAAATATTAAAAATAACACACAATTTAGAGAGGAATATAAGTGAATTAATGGAGCTGAAAAATACAACACGAGAACTTCGCGAACTATGCACAAGTTTTAACAGCCGAATTGATCAAGCAGAAGAAAAGATATTAGAGGTCGAAGACCAACTTCATGAAATAAAACAAAAAGACAAGATTAGAGAAAAAAGGATAAAAAAGAACGAGCAAAGTCTCCAAGAAATATGGGACTATGTGAAAAGACCTAATTTACGTTTGATAGGTGTACCTGAATGTGACGAAGAGAATCAATCCAAGCTGGAAAATATGCTTCAGGATATTATTCAGGAAAACTTTCCCAACCTAGCAAGGCAGGACAATATTCAACTCCAGGAAATACAGAGAACACCACAAAGATATTCCTCAAGAAGACCAACCTCAAGGCACATAATCGCCAGATTCACCAGGGTTGAAATGAAAGAGAAAATACTGAGGGCAGCCAGAGAGAAAGGTCAGGTTACCCATAAAGGGAAGCCCATCAGACTCGCAGCAGATCTCTCAGCAGAAACCCTACAAGACAGAAGAGAGTGGGGGCCAATATTCAACATCCTTAAAGAAAAGAACTTTCAACCCAGAATTTTACATCCAGCCAAACTAAGCTTCATAAGCGAAGGAAAAATAAAATCTTTTGTGAACAAGCAAGCACTCAGAGATTTCATCACCACCAGGCCTGCTTTACAAGAGCTTCTGAAAGAACCACTACAAATAGAAAGGAACAACCAGTATCAGCCTTTCTAAAAAATGCCAAAAAATAAAGAACATCAACATAATTAAGAAATTGCAGAAGGAGATCCAAGATGGCCGTTTAGGAACAGCTCAGGATTGCAGCTCCCAGTGAAAGCGCAGAGGGTGAGTGGACGCCGCGTTTTTATTGCCCACAGACTAGGAAATTCCCGGGCAGAGGTGCTCCACGCTCGCTAGCGCGGCTGTTGTGGCCAGCGCTGCTGTGCCGGCCAGCGCCGGCCGGCGCCGACCAGCGCCGCTGCTCTGCCCCGCGCGGCTGCTTTGTCGGCGCCCCGGAGCCGCGGTTCTCCGTACAAAATACACCGGTCCGGGTGCCCTTTTGGCTGGCGATTGGAGCCACGGGAAGTCGCCCATATGCTGGTTCAAAAAGGGGACTGAGCAGAGAACCAGGACAGTAGATTCCAGGGCAAAAAAAAAAAAAAGAAAAAAAAGCGCCACAAACCTCAGTGCCGCTGTTTAAGCCAGCGCAGGGAGTGGCCGCAGGGGAAAACAAACAGACCCCGGCGCCTCTTCAACAGGTGACTGGAACACCAACTTAAAAAAGGCTCTGAGGCAGGGAGCCAGGCGATCAGGCTCGGCTGGCCCCACCCCCATAAAAGAACAGCAACCAGAAACTCTGGATTGAGAGTTTCACAGCGAGCGCAGCTGAACCCGGGACAGACCAGCTCTGTGGGGGAGGGGCGTCCGCCATTACCGAGGCAGCCAGCCGTTGCCAAGGCAACCCGCCATTGCTGAGGCAGCCCGCCGTTGCCAAGGCAACACGCCACAGCAGAGACTCCGCCCCAACAGAGGCGGGCCACCATCGCCAAAGCAGTTCTAACTACACCCATATAAACAGGACTGCAGGGAAGTTCACTCGGCAGCGGGGCGCAGCCCACAGCAGCTCAGCAAAGCTGCTATAGGCCGACAGTGACTAGGCTGCCTCCTTGCTGGGCTGGGCAGGTCTGAAGGAAAAAAAGAAAAAAAAAAAAAAAAAAAAAAAGAAGGCAGCAGCATAACGGAAACTCATAAATAAAGCCCTAAATCCCTGGGACAGAGCACTTGGGAACAAAAAGCAGTTTATGAGTTCTGCTGCAGCAGACCTAAAAGTACCTGCCCAGCAGCTCTGAATGAACAACAACAGAGCTCACAGCTCACCATTTGAGCTCCTATAAAGAAAAGACAGTCTCCTCAAGCAGCTCCCTGACCCTTATATATCCAAAAAGACACCTCATAGAGGAGAGATCAGATTGACACTAGGCGGGTATCCTTCTGGGACAAAGATAGAAGAAGAAGAAAACTGGTAACAACCCTTGCTGTTCAACAGCTGCTGCAGGTGAACCCCAGGCAAGCAGGGCCTGGAGTGAACCTCAGCAGACCTACAGCAGAGGGGCCAGACTGTCAGAAGGAAAACCAAGAAGCAGAAATAACCTCATCATCAACAAACAGAACGTCAATCTGAAAGATTTGAGACCCAATCTGAAAGCCAGCAACTACAAAGTCGACAGGTGGGTAAATCCTTAAGGATGGGAAGAAACCGGCGCAAAAAGGATGAAAACACCCGAAACCAGAACACCTCTCCTCCTAAAAGGGATCACAACTCCTTGCCAGCAAGGGAACAAGGTTGGATGGAGAATGAGTGTGATGAAATGACAGAATCAGAATTCAGAAGGTGGGTAGTAAGAAACTTCTGTGAACTTAAAGAACATGTTCTAACCAAATGCAAAGAAACTAAGAACCTTGAAAAAAGATTTGACGAAATGCTAACAAGAATGGACAAAATAGAAAGGAATATAAGTGAATTGATGGAGCTGAAAACTGCAACACGAGAACTTCGTGAAGCATGCACAAGTATCAACAGCCGACTTGACCAAGCAGAAGAAAGGATATCAGAGGTCGAAGATCAACTCAATGAAATAAAACGGGAAGGCAAGACTGGAGAAAAAAGGGTAAAAAGGAACGAACAAAGTCTCCAAGAAATGTGGGACTATGTGAAAAGACCTAATCTACGTTTGATAGGCGTACCCGAATGTGACGAAGAGAATGAATCCAAGCTGGAAAATACTCTGCAGGATATTATCCAGGAAAACTTCCCCAACCTAGCAAGGCAGGCAAACATTCAAGTCCAGGAAATACAGAGAACACCACAAAGATATTCGTCAAGAAGAGCAACCCCAAGGCACATAATCATCAGATTCACCAGGGTCGAAATGAAGGAGAAAATACTAAGGGCAGCCAGAGAGAAAGGTCGGGTTACCCGCAAAGGGAAGCCCATCAGACTCACAGCAGATCTCTCAGCAGAAACCCTACAAGCCAGAAGAGAATGGGGGCCAATATTCAACATCCTTAAAGAAAAGAACTTTCAACCCAGAATCTCCTATCCAGCCAAACTAAGCTTCATAAGTGAAGGAAAAATAAAATCCTTTGTGAACATGCAAGTACTCAGAGATTTCGTCACCACCAGGCCAGCTCTACAAGAGCTCCTGAAAGAGGCTCTACACATATAAAGGAACAACAAGTACCAGCTCAACTAAAGGGCAAAACAGCCAGCTAGCACCAAAATGGCAGTATCAAATTCACACATAACAATATTAACCCTAAATGTAAATGGACTAAATGCCCCAATCAAAAGACACAGACTGGCAAATTGGATCAAAAGACAAAACCCATCGGTGTGCTGTATCCAGGAAACCCATCTCACATGCAAGGATACACAAAGGCTCAAAATAAAGGGATGGAGGAAGATTTACCAAGCAAATGGAGAGCAAAAAAAAGCAGGAGTTGCAATTATCATCTCTGATAAATTAGACTTTAAAGCAACAAAGATCATAAGAGACAAAGAGGGACATTACATAATGGTAAAAGGATCAATGCAACAAGAAGAGCTAACGATCCTAAATATATACGCACCCAATACAGGAGCACCCAGATACATAAGGCAAGTTCTTAATGACTTACAAAGGGACTTAGACTCCCACACAATAATAGTGGGAGACTTTAACACCCCATTGTCAACATTAGACAGATCAACCAGACAGAAAATTAACAAGGATATCCAGGACTTGAACTCAGACCTGGACCAAGCACACCTAATAGACATTTACAGAACTCTCCACCCCAAATCCACAGAATATACATTCTTCTCAGCACCACATCACACCTACTCTAAAATTGACCACATAATTGGGAGTAAGTCACTCCTCAGCAAATGCAAAAGAACGGAAATCGTAACAAACAGTCTCTCAGACCACAGTGCAATCAAGTTAGAACTCAGAATTCAAAAACTAACTCAGAACCGCACAGCTTCATGGAAACTGAACAACTTGCTCTTGAATGTTGACTGGATAAACAATGAAATGAAGGCAGAAATAAAGATGTTCTTCGAAACCAACGAGAATGAAGACACAACATACCAGAATCTCTGGGACACATTTAAAGCAGTATCTAGAGGAAAATATATAGCAATAAGTGCCCACATGAAAAGCAAGGAGAGATCAAAAATTGACACCCTATCGTCAAAACTCAAAGAGCTAGAGGAGCAAGATCAAAAAATCTCAAAGTCTAGCAGAAGACAAGAAATAGCTAAGATCAGAGCAGAACTGAAGGAGATAGAGACACAAAAAACCCTTCAAAAAATCAATAAATCCAGGAGCTGGTTTTTTGAAAAGATCAACAAAATAGACAGACCACTAGCCAGATTAATAAAAAAGAAAAGAGAGAATAACCAAATTGATGCAATAAAAAACGATCAAGGGGATATCACCACAGATTCCACAGAAATTCAAACCATCATCAGAGATTATTACAAACAACTCTATGCACACAAACTAATAAACCTGGAAGAAATGGATAAATTCCTGGACACTTGCCTCCTGCCAAGCCTAAACCAGGAAGAAGCCGAAACCCTGAACAGACCCATAACAAGGTCTGAAGTTGAGGCAGCAATTAAGAGCTTACCACCCAAAAAAAGCCCAGGTCCAGATGGGTTCACAGCTGAATTCTACCAGACATACAAAGAGGAGCTGGTACCATT
>NW_022437027.1:1321968-1323936 GCF_009761245.1 Sapajus apella
ATAAATGGTGTTGGGAAAGCTGGCTAGCCATGTGCAGAAAGCAGAAACTGGACCCCTTCCTGACACCTTACACGAAAATTAACTCCAGATGGATTAAAGACTTAAACATAAGACCTAACACCATAAAAACCCCAGAAGAAAATCTAGGCAAAACCATTCAGGACGTAGGTGTAGGCAAGGACTTCATGACCAAAACGCCAAACGCATTGACAACAAAAGCCAAAATAGACAAATGGGACCTAATCAAACTCCACAGCTTCTGCACAGCAAAAGAAACAATCATTAGAGTGAATCGGCAACCAACAGATTGGGAAAAAATTTTTGCAGTTTACCCATCTGACAAAGGGCTGATATCCGTAATTTACAAAGAACTAAAGCAGATTTACAAGAAAAAAACTAACAAGCCCATTCAAAAGTGGGCAAAGGATATGAACAGACACTTCTCAAAAGAAGACATACGTGAGGCCAACAAACATATGAAAAAATGCTCATCATCACTGGTCATCAGAGAAATGCAAATCAAAACTACACTGAGATACCATCTCACGCCGGTTAGAATGGCGATCATTAAAAAATCTGGAGACAACAGATGCTGGAGAGGATGTGGAGAAATAGGAACACTTTTGCACTGTTGGTGGGAGTGTAAATTAGTGCAACCATTGTGGAAGACAGTGTGGCGATTCCTCAAGGACCTAGAAATAGAAATTCCATTTGACCCAGCAATCCCATTACTGGGTATATATCCAAAGGATTACAAATCGTTCTACTATAAGGACCCGTGTACACGAATGTTCATTGCAGCACTGTTTACAATAGCAAAGACCTGGAACCAACCCAAATGCCCATCGACGATAGACTGGATAGGGAAAATGTGGCACATATACACCATGGAATATTATGCAGCCATCAAAAACGATGAGTTTGGGTCCTTTGTAGGGACATGGATGAAACTGGAAACCATCATTCTCAGCAAACTGACAGAAGAGCAGAAGATCAAACACCACATGTTCTCACTCATAGGCGGGTGTTTAACAATGAGAACACATGGACACAGGGAGGGGAGCACTACACACTGGGGTCAGTTGGGGGGAAATAGGGGAGGGAGGGTGGGGGGTGGGAAGCTGGGGAGAGATAGCAAGGGGAGAAATGCCAGATGTAGGTGATGGGGAGGAAGGCAGCAAATCACACTGCCACGTGTGTTCCTATGCAACAATTTTGCATGTTCTTCACATGTACCCCAAAATGTAAAATGCAATAAAATAAATGGGAAAAAAAAAATTAAAAAAAAAAAAAAAAAAGAAATTGCATCAATTAATGGGCAAAACAGCCAGCCAACATTAAATGACAGCATCAAACTCATATATATTGTTATTAATTCTAAATTTTAATCGACTAAATCCCCCAATCCAAAGACACAGATAGGCAAAAAAAGCCAAGACCCATTGGTATGCTACATCCAGATCCATCTTACATGCAAGGATACACAAAGACTCAAAACAAAGGGATCGAGAAAAATTTACCAACCAAATGGAGGGCAAAAATAAATAAATAGAAAGCAGGAGTTCCAATTTTTGCTGATAAAATAGACTTCAAAGCAACAAAGATCAAAAGAAGCAAAGAAGGATGTTACATAAAGATAAAAGGATCAATGTAACAAGAAGAGCTAAAGATCCTAAATATATATGCACCCAATACAAAAATACCCAGATATATAAGACTTATAGTGAGGCTTAGACTCCCACACAATAATAGTGGGAGACTTACAGATCAATGAGACAGAAAGTTAACACCAATATTCAGGACTTGAACTCAGATCCAGAACAAGTAGACTTAATTAACATTCATAGAACTCTCCACTTTGGATACACAAAATATACACACTTATCAGTACTACATCACACGTATTTATAGGTTTAAATGAAATATTGGTTGGCTGCTTGTTAATTATTTTCTTCCCTCTTTTTTTTT